>NC_049235.1:44286853-44589883 GCF_011100685.1 Canis lupus familiaris
CAGGAGAATAGAAGAGCATGAAGCATGGAAAGACCACCAATGCAGCTGAGGGAAGTGTCACACCCATGAAAGAGCAAGGTAGAGGCGAGAACACTGGCTCAGGAGAGGAAAGACCTGGGTTCAAGTCACTCTTTGCTTTTAGTAGCTGTTCAGCCTTGACAAGTGATCTAAGTCTCCGAAAATCAGGTTTTCAATCTGTAACCTAAAATAACATATACTTGATAGAGATGTGATGAGAATTAACCAGAATATAGTTAGATTGAAATAGGAACTTAATAAAATGTAGCTAGATCAGAGTGACTGCTGTTTAGATCAGAGTAATGCTCAACATCAGTCAATGTGATTACGTCCCATTCAGTCAAAATGCTGCTCAAAGTTAATGGGACTTTGGCTCAAGGACCTCATAGCTCTAAATTTCTATTGGAAAAGACAAATCAATATAAGCCAGGACCTGGAGACTAGATAGAAATGCATCCAAGTGGAGCAAGTCTTAGAACTGAATTGGCTGCAGGGAATGAGAGAAAATCAAGGTAGAGATAAAAAAGAGATAAAAAAATGGGGTATATGTGAAAATGAGGATATAGCATAAATCAAATATCTAGTCAAGCATCAGAAGACGTCAGTGTCAGGTCCTGACAGGTGAGTAGCATATCATCAGAGGCATTCAGGCAGCCAGCTGATATTGGAAAATAGGGATAAACCTACCCCCTTTATTTTTTTTAAAGATTTTTATTTATTTATTTATTTATTTATTTATTTATTTATTTATTTAGTGATTGAGAAGAGAGAGAGTTCATACAAGCAGGGGGAGAAGCAGGCAGGAGAGGGAGAAGCAGACTCCCTACCAAGTAGGGAGCCTGATGCAGGGCTCATTCCCAGGATGCTGGGATCATGACCTGAGCTAAAGGCAGACGCTTAACCATTGAGCCACCCAGGTACCCCAACCCACTCCATTTCAATGCAATTCACCCACATTCCTGGGAAGATGTTATTATCAAGGCCAAAATACCAGAAATAATTCAAAGTTTTATTTAAAATTTGATTGTTCCTTTTACCCTTGGAGTGGTATGCTTCCTGTTGCTCAGCTGCACCGTCTTGTCCACGTGAGGGACAACCGTTGCACACAGTGAGACTTTCACTTATGTAAATAAAAAGTGTTTGGGTAAATCCAAAAAAGAAAAATTGATTGTTCTTAAAACCACATATAACATTGTCCCTATAGAAAGGCCGGAATTTTTTGCTCTTTCTCGGAAAGATAGGTAAGTAACTGCTGTATTCTTCCAAATTTCAAAATTTGGCTTCCTTGGCCATCATCCTCTCCCATAATCCATGTAAGGAATTTTGAGATTGTGGTGACACTGTATTTTATTTGCCACACTGTCTAAGGATGTTAGGCAGTGCTTAACACACTTCCTGCACATAATTCCTCAACATTAAGCTGGATTGATGGATGGGTAGTTAAATGGATGATGGATAGCTGAAAACATTATCACTCCTTTGTCTAGATTATCTTTTTCTGCCTTTCACTCAAAATCCATCTTCTCTCTTCAAAGACCTCACTTTATCTCCAAAGAAACCGATCCTTGCTGCTTTCCTGATGATCCCACTTGACTCAGGTCTGCAAAAATGCACATTGTGTCCATAATTTTTTCTGTGTCTGTCTACCTTCATTTCTACCAGATTATGAGCTCCTAAAAGGTAGGGACGGAATCATATTTATGTTTAACTCTTTAACCAGGGGTTAACTTAATATCAGGCATGACATCGAGTTATAATTTCAAAACTAAAGGCATCAGAAAAATCTTGACAACAGCCCGGAAGAAATGACAAATCACACATAGAGGAATATCAATTTAGATGATAGAAAATTTCTCATTTGAAACCATAGATGTCAGAGGAAGTAGCGTAATATTCTTCAAGTATTGAAATAAAAAAAAAAAGAAAGAAAACCTGTCCATTTCAAACCTATATCTGGTGATATTATCCTTCAGGAATTAAAGGGAGATAAATGCACTCTCTGACAATGGAAAACTAAAAAAAAATGTGGTGCTATCAAATACATTCTTTAAAATTTAACTGAAGTAAGTTCTTCTAACAGAAAAGAAATGATAAAAGAATCTCAGAGCATCCGGAAAGAAGAAAGAACATTGGAAAGAATAGAAATATGGAAGTTTATAAGAGCCTAACTTTTTCCTTATGAGTTTTATGAAATAATATTTGATGATTAAAACAAAAATTAGAACACCATTTGTTATTTTAGACAATGATGCTTAAAAGCGGGGAAGGGAAGGGATGTAAGTGAAACTCAGGTTTCCACACTTCACTTGAAGCATTAAAGTGTTGATACCAGTAGACTGTTAGTCTTAATGTTTCTGAATGTTTTTATGCATGTTTATGTCTGAGATTAATATTTAAGGCAGTGGACTTTGACTAACTCAGACTGTCCCCCTTATCTGTATGGGCCACATCCAATCAGTTGATGGCTCAAATAGAACAAAAATAACCTCCCCTAAATGAGGAGATTCTGCTAGCAGATGGCCTTTATACTTGAATGGCCTGAGTCTCTAGCCTAACAGCCCACCCTGAAGATTTTAGACACACCAGCTTCCATAACCACATGAGCCAATTCCTTAAAACAAATCCTTTTCAATGTATATATTGGTTCTGTTTCTCTGGAGAACCCTGACTAATACAGAGATATGCTCAAACAGTCTCTAAATAAACGAAGATGGAATCCTAAAACATGCTCAATTGACTTGAAGGAAAGGCAAGAAAAAAGAAACAGAGGAATAAGAATCAGAAGAAACAAAAAGAAAACAAGTAATAAAAAGTCAGAGTTAAATGCCAATATATCAATAATTATCTTAAATGTAAATGGTCTAAATATATCAAATAACAAAGATGAAGAATGTCTACCCAACTATATGCTGCTTATGAGAAATTCCCTTCCAATTCAACAATATAGATAAGTTGAACATAGAAGGATGGAAGAAGATATGCACTGCAACCAATTTTTAAAAAGCATGAGTGTCATATTAATATGACCAAATAGACTTCACAACAACAAAAATTTACTAGAAACAAAGAGGAGCATTACAAATAATGGGATCCCTGGGTGGCGCAGCGGTTTGGCGCCTGCCTTTGGCCCAGGGTGCGATCCTGGAGACCCGGGATCGAATCCCACATCGGGCTCCTGGTGCATGGAGCCTGCTTCTCCCTCTGCCTGTGTCTCTGCCTCTCTCTCTCTCTGTGTGTGACTATCATAAATAAATAAAAATTAAAAAAATAACAATTAATATATCAGGAAGACATAATGATCCTAATTGCCTAAGCACCAGATGACAGTCTCAGACACATAAAGCATACTAACAGAATTGAAAGGAGAAATAGACAAATCAAAATAAAAGTTGGAGACTGCAACACTCCTGTCTCTGCAACTAGACAAAAAGTTATCAAAGAAATTGAAGATGTAAACAACACAATGAACAATATCTAACTGAAAAATATAGAACACCTCCATATACATTTTTTTCAAGAAATCATAGAATATTCACCAAGATAGACTATTTCTTGGGCCATAAGAAAAGCCTCCAAATTTAAAAGAATTGATATTATATAAAGTGTGCTCTCTAACCACAGTAGAACCAAACTAGAAATCAGCAACAGAAAGATAATAGAAAAATCTGTAAACATGTGGAAATTAAATAACACACTTTTAAATAACCCATGAATCAAAAGAGAAGTTTGAAAAAATATTTTAAATACCTAAAGTTAAATTTAAAAAGCTATAGCACATCAAAATATGTGGAATGCAGCTAAAGCAGTGTTGAGAGGGAAATTTATATCATTAGTGCTTACATTCAGAATGAAGAAAGGTCTCAAATCAGTAACCTAAGTTCCTACCTCAAGAAACCAGTAAAAGAAAGACAAGATAAATTCAAAGCAAGCAGAAAAGGAGAAGCAATACACATAAGAGCAGAAATCAATTAAATTGAAAATAGGAAAACAATAAAGAAAATCAATGAAACACAACTGGTTCTTTGGGGGAAAAAATCAATAAAATTGATAGGCCTTTAGCAAAACTGATGAGAATAGAAGGCACAAATCATCCAAATCAAGAATGAAATAGGGAGTATCTCTATCCTACAGCCATTGAAAAGATAACAAAGGAACAACTTTATGCTCATTCAATAATTTAGAAGAAATGGACCATTCCTTGAAAAACCACCAACTACCAAAATTTAACCAAGATGAAATATAGCCCTGGAATCAGTAAAGAAGTTGAATTTGTAATTTGAAGGCTCCCCAAAGAATTTTCTAGGCCCAGATGGTTTTAATGGAAAATCTACTAAACATCTGAATAGGACAACACCAGCTTATCATAGTTTCTTCCAGGAAGTGAAAGAAAAAGGAATACTTCCCAAGGCATTATATAAGGTCAGCACTAATTAGCGAAACCAGCAAACAACAGCACAAAAGACAGTATATCTATCTCTTTGTTTATTTCATGTACATCTGTAATTATTTCAAATAAACAAATAACATTATCTCTCTTTTCAATAAGCACTTATTAAGTATTTGGTAGTTAATTCCTGAAATGTTGAATGTTTTTCATTTTTAATCCAATGAGAATAAATGATATCAGAATTTATTGATTAATTCAAATAATCTTCTGTTACCTAGAGCTAAAAGGTATTCAGAACTGCCCAAAGCAAAGACATAGACATTTATTTACCAGAAAATATTGATCTAAAACAGTTATTTCTCCTCTCTAATGGCTGAAAGAGACAACCAAAGAGATCTAGCAAGATGTCTGGGATAAAACCAGCCTGCAAATTTTCAGTGAGCTTGCTTTCACACACACTCTCTCTCTCTTTCTCTCTCTCTCTCTCTGTCCCTTGATTGGGAAACTAGAGTCCCATCACCCCTCAACACAGAAACTGCCTTAGATTGATTTTGGAAGGCAAATATTTCAAGTGCACACTTGATAGGCTATTGACTAAAATAAATTGTCTGGAAATGTTCATCACTGTGATCATTCTCATTCGTAAAGATTGAATATTTGTGATTAAAATGAAAATATATTCATTTAAAGCTAGTTACCATTAGCCATCCATCAGGAATGAAGCCAGAAGCCAATTGAGCCACACATCAGGGGCTCTTGGACCTACAAATCATGTCATGGACACAATGGCTCCTTGCACTTTACACTCGGAGCTTTGTAGGCCAAGGGGTCTATGACTTCAACACTGCACATATGTAGCTGTTATTTAGAGCTCTCTGAGGTATAGATTTACATTACCATCTGCCATCTCAGTTGCTGTTTACATCTGCCTTAAAAGGAGGAAGGGGGTTGGGCATAATCAATTAAAGTGTTTGTAGAAAGCCCTGGGAAAAAAACACCACCACCACAACACCCTGAACTTGGGATAAGTACACATGTCCATCCAAAAAGGAAGTAAGCAATTCATACTCTCTTCTTTCTTTGAAATATTCCCTTTGAGTTGGGGAAATTAAGTGACAAAAGAGTGTTTTAAAATTCCTAACACTTCAGCTTTTCTGAAGAGCTTCAGAAATATTCTCAACTATATATGTTTTAAAATTTATTCATAAATGTATTGGTAAATGAGACGTAATATAAATTTAACACTTTTGCTCTGTGAAAGACTCTGTTAGGAGTTTGAAAAGACAGACCATAAACTGGGAGAAAGCATTTGCAAAGCTATATTTCTTATAAAGGACTAGTATCTAGAATACATAAGAAATTCTTAAAACTCAACAGTAAAAAAACAAACAAACAATCCAGTTAGAAAATGAGCAAAAGACATGAAGAGACATTTCACCAAAGAAACATAAAGATGGTAAATAAACTCACAAAAAGAGGTTTAACATCATCAGTCTGCAGGGGAATACAAGTTAAAACCACCATGAGATAGCACTATATGCCTAGAAGAATGACTTTAAACAATTATAATAACACTGAATACTGGCAAGTAGGCAGAGAAACTGGATCACTCATAAATGGCTGGTGGAAATATAAAATGGTGGAGCCACTTATATTTATATTTCCAGTGGAGCCACTTTATATTTATATTTCCAGTGGAGCCACTGGAAAACAGTTTGGCAATTTCTTATAAAATTAAACATGCAACTGCCATACTAGCCACCAATTGTACTCCTGGACATTTATCCCAGAGAAATGAATATTCACATTAATATAAAAGTCTATACATGAATTTTTTAACAACTTTATTTGTAATAGCCAAACACTAGAAACAATGCAGATGCCCTACAACAGGTGAATGCTTACATGTTGGTACATACCATGGAATATTAGGCAGCAATTAAAAAGGAACAACTTGGATGAATCACCGGGAATAATGCTGGGCTGGAGCAGGGGGGCCGGGGGGGCGGGCGGAGAAGTCAAATCCAAAAAAAATTGTACTGTATGATTCCATGTATATAACATTTTAGAAATAACAATATAGAAATGGAGAACGGGTTAGAGGTTGCAGGGGTTAAGGAGTGGGTGGGAGCTAAGAGAATAAGGAATGGGATGGGAGGCAGAGCAACATGAGTAATTCTTGTGGTGATGGGACTGTCCTATATCTTGACTGTATCAATACCAATATACCAGTTGAGATACTGTCCTCCAGTTTTACAAAATGGTACCATTGGAAGAAATTGCTTGAAGGGTACAGGAGGCTTCTCTGTATTGTTTCTTATAACTGTGTGTGAATCTAAATTATCTCAAAAAATGTTTAATATTAAAAAAGAAGTGAAGAGTTTAGGAAATAAAGTGTATTTTTTCTACTCAAGTTTGGAAATAAAGATGCTGCTAACCCACTGGCCAAAAAGGCTGTTGATAAGAAGATAAAGCAGATGGTTGGGAACAGAGAGCTGCTTCTAGGGACTTTCTCTTAGCATCCAGAGCCCCCCTTTCTAGCCAGGAGCATTACTTTTTGGTAATGCTTTCATCTCTTACAAGGATGTTCCACTAAGGACCAAGACAAACTGGATCCAACAAGGAAGCCTGCTCCCTGCCAATTTGTGACTTTGGCCTCTGAATAAATTCTAATCCTGGGAGTCAACCTCAGGATGAGTTTAATACCATCCAGCCCTATTTCTGGGATGCTGGAAAATGGAAAGGGGGAATGAACCACTCAATACTGGTGACTAACAGGTGTTGAAGCCAGTGAGGGACTTCTCAAGATCTGCCCTGCATGCAGCCTTTGGAAGGTGAGGAACCCACATGCCTGGATTCCACTCATACCTCTTCTGTGAGTACTAGCTGTTGGGTATCACTGGCCCCTGATCTTCTGGCTGCCCTCAGGGGACTTAAGCCCCTCCGGCTGATCCCTACTTCATCCCCTACACTAACCTTCCAGCTCTTCATGCCCAGATCACTGATTCTAAACTGCTCCTCTGATCAGCATAGGACATTTCCTCCAGTGAACTTGCCCCAAACACAGAGCCTGCCTCTCCGTATGACAGCACAGCACACTCACAGCCTTGCTTCAGCATCCTGGAGTGAATTCCTCATATTAAAACATTTGATTTCATTCCTCTGAAGCAACAACTTTTTCCTGGCCTCCATACCCCAACCTAGATGGTGATGGCTGCTTTCTTCTCTCTGGGCTGTTCTCTCCAAAATGCTCTTTTTGGTCAGCCGTACTACCAATTGGTTAGGAGCATGGCCTCTACCTCCGATTGCCCAGTTCAAACTCTAGCCTTACCACTTTCTAACAGTGAGGTCTTATGCAGATGATTTATCAAGTCGGCCCCCCATCAGTGAAATGCGGATGATGATGATGGCCTCTTCTCTGGCAAGAGTGTTACGAAGATGAAATGAGTCAGTAGGTGTAAAGAAGGGTGCCTCGCACATGGGAAGCCTTAAGTAAATGCCAGCGATTGCTATTCTTCTCACCCTGATACCACTCTGAGAGGCCCAGGTGGTGAGTGAAAGTGTCTTGAATTTAATCTCAAGTAGATTTGAGGGTTAAAATTAACTGTGGTGTCTTTTGGGCAAGTCACGTAATCTGTGCCTCACCTTCCCTATTTGCAGTCAGGCCAAACAACAACAACAACAACAACAACAAAAAAAAAACCCTACTCCATAGGGTTGTTTCAGAGATTGAAGGGTCTAGCTGGCTTGTCTGATCTCTTCAGCCTTGCACACGAGGTACTCAAAGCACAATTCTGTATTGTGTTTTCAAAATAGACAATTATTGCAGTCGGGAGCAGCAGCTAGATCAGTCCTCCTTCCCTCTCCATCCCCCTTGCCCTGGCGCCTGTGAAACGGAGCATCCCCATGGCAACAGAGGCAGCTGGTCCCTTGATAAGAGGAGCTGGAGCCGGGCTGCAGCCACTGCTGCAGAGAAGCCGGCCCAGCTTCAGGGAGGAGGCTTGCCCTCCCCATCTCTCGCCTTATCCCGGCACCTGCACTGATTGGTAAGTGCTTCAGATTTTTACTCCAAAAACTTTTGTGGCAAGAAAAGCAAATTTCCAATAAGTCACAGCTTCTCTATGGTTGCTGGGACAAAGAGGTCTGCTGCTGGTGAAGCAAGGGGAGGGGAGGGGGTGCCGGGGCAGGGGTGTGTTTTGTGGAGCCAGGCTAAACTGGGGCTAGGTGGGGAGCAGGAAAAGTCGTCACCTTCAAGACATGTTTTCTAAGAGAAGTAGAGTCCCGGATTTCGTGAAAATCACAGCTCTCAAAAATTAGGTTACTAAATTTCGAGAACGGTGGTGTATCCGCATATCCGCACAGTGTGGGAGGCTTATCTTCTAAGGCTGGGGAGAGTGGGCTTACCAAAGAAACCTTTCCATGCCCTACTTCAAGTAAGAGTCACTCCTCGAGGAATACTGCAAATTTAGTCTTTTAATGAACAAACTTGATTTTACACCGTAGTACTTTTTGACCTGAATTAAATCCTCTAGTTAGAAAGAGATGTGACAAAGGATATGAATTTTACATAATCAGACGCCACATTGAGCTGTGGACATAACCTTCTCATTTTTTATTCCATCAAGTAAATCCAGAGATGATTACTTTGGGGAAATTCTTTAGAGTTTTTTAGAATTTCATCATGACTAGGCGAAGTGTCAGCTCGCTCCTGAGAGTCAGTAACACCATGTTCCCCAGACTTGGAAAGGGGTGTCCTGCCCTTGGCTTGTAACTTGGATTGCTCTAATCTCATTATTAGCTTCAGAGGAAGCCAGAGATGGGGCAAGGACCTGGTTCCAGTGGTTCAGTTGAGATATACATGTTGTAAACCCAAGGGGAGGGCAGCGAAAACAAACAAAGCAACCTACACTTCTTCAAGTGCCAGCATGCGCAGCAATCTGGGTTGGAAGCTTTACACACGCTGTATCGTGAATACTTTCAATCCTGGAGAAGAGCCACCATCAGCCCATTTTACAGATGTGGAAACTAAGTTTCCAGGAAGACGTACCACTTTCCCAAGTTCGCTCAGCTAGGGAGTGGTGCAAGTAACCAAACATTTGCTTCTTCCACCCCATATTGCACCAAATGCTTGCAGTCAGTGACCTTGAGTTAAACTTCATATTCTAACATCCAACCAAGAATCCTACTGGGTATTAAGAGAAAGGACAAAGTGGCCAGACCCACTTCTGACACTTCTGACCTCAGACTGAACTGACCAATGTTATTTAGCTGAGGAACTGGTATAACTGCCCTAAAGGAGGAGCTGGCGCTGCGCTCCTGGAGGCGGCTCCCCCTTCGGCTTCAGCAGCCTGCCTTGGCCGGTCTGTCCTTCCACAAAGTGGTGGAGGTCCTTCCCAGGCCCCTGATCTCCCAGTTCCTGTTCTTAAAAGAGAAAGTGACTCTTATCATTAAATGCACAGCTGACCTTGTGTACTGTGTGATGTCAGTTAATAGATCTCCTCCCTCAGTGGTATTTGCATTTGCAAGTGTCTCTCTGTGGGGGGAAAAAAGACTTGTCCCTTGTGAAAAGTAAAAATTAGCAAGAGGAAATTGCTAGAGTTTAGTATCAGGCTCCTGAAAACCTCAGACCCCTGAAACCACGTCGTTGGTTTCCTTCTTGTACGTGCTACACCAAGCCACCCTCACGCTCTCAAACATTGAGAAAGTTAGTACAGATCCACCAGCCTTTACTCTCTAATGGAGAAATCTGAAAAAATTCTGAAAACCAGAAGTTTGTTGTTGTGGTTAAGTTCAACATAAATTTGTTCGGTAGCAAGACCTGAGCTGAGAGGAGATGAATCTCGGTGTGGTCTTTAATCACATCATTTGGTGCAAGCGTTCAGATTTTTGCTATGGAAGTAGTGCGTGCGATTGTGGTGATTCCTGCTTCCCTCTGAAGGGTGTCACAAATGTCCCGATTTCCACAGCTCCTGTGGCTCCGGGCTTCTCAGGTGAGGGTAGGCAGCCCGATACCATTCCAAACCATCACTGTGTGAGTGTTAAAATTCAGAGACTACACTGAACACCCAGGAAACAGCACGAGAACGAATGTTAAAGGGTCGCAAACCTTTGCAGGAGAGAACAGTTTATGTAATACCCACAAGGCACCTTGACAGTCCCCAGCCTCCTGGGTGGAATCTGAAGACCCAAGGGACCAGGTCTTTGGGTACGAAAGAAAGAGCTCAAGCTTCAGAAGTTCCCAAATTACAGCAAGTTGTTCTGGGAGATGATGAAAACTTCCAGGGCAGCAAGACGAGGGAGGGCAGGGTCCCCTGGCCTGGGCTTGGGGTGGGGAGGCTGAATTAAGGAAAAGAAAGCATGGATAAGGTCAGGAATCATAGGTGGAAATATTCCACTTCTTAGCTCAAGAATTAGACTGGCTGGTGTCTTACAGTGGCTCACTCTTAAAGAGCACCTCTTCTTACTGAGGAGAGAGAGGAATGTGGAGGGGATAGGGAGACCCAATTATCTTATACTAACATTCAACACGCAAGTAAGAGGACAGTTACTAATAAGGTGATGCTAAACCAGACCTCTCTCTCCTAGAGTATTTGTTCCTTTCTTTGTGTGCAGCTTTTCCGCCCAGGAGACCTTAGTGACATCATCTACGATATAAGTATCTTTTAATCCCCTGGGCAAAACGTGACCCCGCCAGCACAGGGTATTTTTGTGCTATAAAAGTCCCAAATCTGCAAACCATCTCTCAGCCCTGTAGCCAACGGAGGCTTGCCAGTCCATCACCAGCATTCTTGCAGTCACACTGGTTGAAAATAGTGTTGTTTCCCCCCCGTGGACACTAAGGGGCTATCTTGGGAAATAAGCACATCTCCTCGCCTTGTCCAGGGACTTCCACACTTGCACAATTCACTTGCCAAGGGCAGGCTTCCCTCTCTCAAGTCCAGGACTCTGAAAGCCGTTTTGTTCAGATGAAGCCTGGCCCTCCTGTGGCCCAGCATCTGGATGAAAATGAAAGATTTGATTTTTTTTTTTTTTTGGTACTTTTTGGTTATACAAGCAGGTCTTCTTTCGCTAAGTCACATGCTATGGTAACACTAATGTTACAGAACAATGACTGCCATGTACTCAGTACCTGCAACGTGCGAAGAAGGGAGCTGTTCTGTTTAACCTTTATGGTAACTGTCAGGTACATACTATTATCTCTATGTTACAGATAAGAAAAGGGAAGGTAAGAATGGGATAGGGGGACAGACAGGGACCTACATTCCTGGGTGTCCATCTGTGGGTGCACCACAAAGATGCTAGCCTTTGCTCATTCTATCATAACAGCTATAGCTTGTAGGCAGAAAGGGCAAATATGATTATATCATACTTGGGCTCCAATTACCTCACTCCACCATGACACTGTAGCTACTTCATCAAAGTCATACAGCTTTTTAGTTAGAGAGCTGAGATTTTATCTAGATCCATTGGAACCCGAAAACTTAGATTCAAATTAAATAACCCGCGATTGAGCACAGGAGCAGCCCATATGACCCAAGTACAAAGAACAGCTTACTGCTGTTGGAGGAAAGGAGAGGGGGCCCATTGCCAGGTAGGACCTAAAGCAGGCCTGGGTTCAAAAGATCACACTGACTCCACATGTGCAACTAATAGTATCACTTCAATCTCTTTGAGCTTCAGTTCTCCTTCTGGAGAATGAGTATTTCTTGACTAGGTCCTCCATGGAGTGATTTACAGCATCAAGTCAATGACAGAGCCCACGACTTTCTACCCAAAAAGGTGGAAGATCGGTTAAGTAGGTGCTCAGGCCCTACTTGAGGCTGTAACTTTGCCTCTAGACCTCCGTGCTGAGCCCAGTCATCCCGACTGGGAGTCCCAAAGCTTTCTTCTCCACTCAAGCAGGCCGAGGTTAGCCACCCAGGTGAACAGCATACTTCCTTATGGTCCTGGGGAGTTGGCAGTCTCAATACAAAAACTAAAACAATGGTCAGAATTGATTTCTGCTAAAGTCACTCAGTATAATCAGTCTGCTGGGTGACACTAAAAGCCGGGCTCAAGTAATCTGTTAATAGCTCCATTTGCTATGCAGTCATCCAGCTCGTAGTGGGAGAGGCCCTCCAGCCTACCCGGAGAAAACTGGCTTATTCTTCAGAAGACAACTAAGTCTACGAGCCTGAAATGTTAACGCAATTCACCTTTGTGTTCATCCACATGCCAGTAATCCAGGAATCTCAAGAAAAGAGGATCAGTTTGGGTCATTTTAATCTTATTCCTCTCTAAGCATTCTTATAATGATAGGACATGAGTAATAAACTAAAAGATACAGAATTAGATTCTATAAATCTCAACTAATGCGTTTCTCATTCAGACCTGACACATGTCCATTCTGGATTTCCACTCCTCCTGGACAATGACTACAACTAATAGCTCTGAGAAGTTCAATGGATTTGTGGTTTAGGAAAAATGAGAGAAGGGGAAACAGATTTGCTCTAATGTCAGAAGTCTCTAGGGAGAAAATAATAGGGATCCATTTCAAGAGCTAGAGTTTTTCCTACCAACATCTCTACAACCTAGAATATGGATAGAGAGGAAAGCTCATTAGAGTTATTTTATATTATACATTTATATATTACATGCTATATCTTGTAGTTATTTTATATATTTGTATACTATATCCTATATTTTATAGCTATTTTATAGCATGTAATGTATACACTTGTATGTTACATGCAATAGAGAGCCAGAAGCTTGGTTCAATTTGGATTCAAAGGAATCACTGTTGGAGAGTCTTGGGTGTCTAATGAGTCTTCAGAACTGGATTTGGATCCAGGCTATTTAATAACTTGGATCTTGGCTATTTAATAATTGTGTGACTACATTAATTAATTGTATTTTCTGATCCTCGGTTCCTTCATCTGCAAAGTGGGCATAATAATCCTATTTCACAGAACTCAACAGACAATATAGACAAGATTTAATCAACATTTTTTTTTAATTCTCAGCTAACTCATATCTAATTCAGAATTGACAAGTATTCATTCTGAAACTCCCACGGCGTTTCTGAAAGAGGATAAATATTGAATATTTGATGCATGGTGATTACCAATAAATCTGTGTGTATGTGTGTGTTTCATTTATTTTAACTTAATCTTAAGTTAGAGTTCCTAGTAGGTAAGTACAAGAGGCAGATTTGAAAAATAGGATTAAATTGGGAATGCAATAGTAAGTGCTCAATAAATATGCTTATTTAAAACGTGAACAAATGAACAGAAGACATACTAATGGTCCTGTTCCTATATTCCTGTAGTGCTGGGGAAGAAATACCTCCTTCGATGATGTCCACTGAGCAAATGCAGCCATTGGAGCTCTCAGAAGACAGACTGGACAAGCTAGACCCTCATTGTGACCCCTTAGGTAAATGCTCCAGGGTGAATGTCAGTAGTGGAAGTCAGAAAGGAGATGTCTCTGTCATTCTCTTGCCATTCGGTTTGCAGGCAAGTCAGAGGGAGACTCCCAGAAACCTGATCGTTTGTGCCTTCTGGTGACAGCCAACACCAGATGGACAGGCAAATAGCATGGCTTTGCAGGGTCTGCCCTGTAAATATT
Source organism: Canis lupus familiaris (assembly GCF_011100685.1). Lineage (NCBI taxonomy): Eukaryota > Metazoa > Chordata > Mammalia > Carnivora > Canidae > Canis > Canis lupus. The sequence continues at coordinate 44,300,865 of NC_049235.1, forward strand.
AGCTGAAGCACTGGAGAGAGGTTCATTAAGGTTAAAAAAAGAGAGAAAAGGCATTGTCCTTTTTTGGGGGGTCTGACAGAGTCCCAGGCAGAGCATTTTTGAGGCAATAAATGGAATGTGTCAGCAGAGCTTGTTTCCAGTATTTGCCGGCACACTTAAACCCCATGTGCAGTGCCAATAAAATATTTCAAATATCTCTCTTTGCCTATCAAGACAGAATTTTAAATAGCCTTTTTCTGCTTTATTGTCAATCTGTTTCCTTTCCAGAACTGACTTTTTGCATAACCTTTGTAATGAAAATACCAGAAACATTTCTGCCTCTACCCATTTCTAAAAATGAGACACTCAGACTTTTGATGGATGGGCCTTTTGCATATTCATAGCCTTTGTTTATGTCTTGCTTGGTTATGACTCCCCCCCTCCTCTCCTCTCTCCCCATTTGCCATCAAGATAGTTTATGTTCAAGATTTCTCCAAAAGTGGGAAAAAGTGCAATTAAAGTAAAAGTCAAAATTGAAGCAAATGTCTTGCTCTCTGTACTGTGCACTGAGTTGGATCTTAGGGTGAAATGGTGACCCATGACTGGTCCCTACCCAACCTATACTTCCAGAGATCCCACAGCTGGGCAGCACCCAGTCTGAGTGATATTCATTCATTCAACAAATGTCTGTGGTAAGTATGATATAGGGGGAAATTAACTGTGATGCGTGGCAACAAATTTTTAAAATTTCATTTTCAGTCAAGCGTTGAAAAACATAGGGGGATGGGGTAACTGGATGATGAATATTAAAAAGGCCGTGTGAGGGCAGCCCGGGTGGCTCAGCGGTTTAGTGCCACCTTTGGCCCGGGGCCTGATCCGGAAGACCCAGGATCAAATCCCATGTCAGGCTCCCTGTGTGGAGCCTGCTTCTCTCTCTGCTTCTCTCTCTGCCTCTCTCTCTCGAATAAATAAATAAAATCTTTTTTTTTTTTTTAAAAAAAGAAGGGTATGTGATGTGATAAGCACTGGGTGTTCTATGCAACCAATGAATCACTAAATTCTAGCCCTGAAACTAATAATACAGTATACGTTAACTAACTTGAATTTAAATAAAAAAATTTTTAAGTGAAAAATAATAATAGTAAAAATGAAACGTAGTCCCAAGAGCCTGGGCTTACTCCTGATGCCATAACCTGCCAGTAACGTGACTTTTAGCCTTTCATCTTGCCTTCTAAATCTCATTTTCCTCATCTGCAAATTGGGGATAATAGTATACTTCCTTGTGGGCTTAGTGTGAGAACTAAACAAGATAATATATTTAGGGTGTGCTATGAATATTTGACAACTGGAAAACACAAGCATTGATGAACCAGAGAAAGTGTTTGTCATTCCCACACACTAGAAGGATATGAAATCATCTAGTATATAAGCAATATTCAAGGGATTTCCCCTCACCTCTTTTTTTGTATCTGTACACTTAAAAGCATATGATTAAGTACCTTACATATAGTATGATCTCAATAGATGCTTATTAAATGGAAATGATTGGGTTGAATTATTCAAATCCTTTAGCTGAAAGGAAATATGTATTTCTATTACATATGGCTGAAGGAAATGATGCTATTTGATTTTCTGATTGTGTATTGTGATCTTTGGAGGATGCAGGCATAATAATGTATGGTTGCTAAGTATTTCTAATGGTAGGTTTCTCATGCATACTGAGTATATAAAACAAAGGACCGTCCAGATATAAAGCTCAATAGACCCTAGCAACTTGAAAGGAAGAACCATTCATTTGTCTTTTTAGTCCTAGAATCTCGTTTAAGGCCTGGCATCGAGGAGGAGCTTCATCAATGTTTGTTGAATAAATACATTTTGAGTGACACAGGATATAGCTAGACCCACAAAACTGAAGTGAACATGTTTGGCACATTTAAACCTCCATGTTTTAAAGACACTGACCCAGATATTTTTATAAAAAAGAAACAGAGAGAGGGACACCCGGGTGCCTCAGTTGGTTAAGCACCTGACTCTTAATTTCAGCTCAGGTTATGATCCTTGGAGTCCTGCGATGGAGCCCCACATCAGACTCCTCACTCAGTAGGGAGTCTGCTTGAAGATTCTCTCCCTCTGCTCCTCATCACTTGTGCACTCTCTCTCTCTAAAATAAATAAATCTAAAAAAAAAAAAAAAGAGAGAGAGAGAAGAAGGAAGGAAGGAAGGAAGGAAGGAAGGAAGGAAGGAAGGAGGAAGGAAGGAAGGAAGGAAGGAAGGAAGGAAGGAAGGAAGGAAGGAAGGAAGGAAGGAAGGAAGGAAGGAAGGAAGGAAAAATGGCTGAAAAGATCCATTTAATTTCTGAATTTCTGAAAATCCATTCACAGTTGTAGAAGTACCAGACTGTAGCCAGGCCTTAGTGAGTTTCCAGAGAAGATAGATAACTCCATTTTTTTGTAGCTTCTTTGAACCCTAACAGACTATTTCCTTACCTATAACATGTTTGAGTTTATTCATTTAAGCATACATTCAACAGATATCTATTAATTTCTGTAAGGAGATAAAACACAAGATATCTGCCATCAAAGAAGGCAGAAAGACATATGAATAAAAAGGTGTTACATGAGCAAAAATCCTGTGGATATCTTGAAAATGAGAAAGGACACCAAGGACTGGGAAAGACTTATGAGATGGGGCAGGAAGGTGGGCTTTTCTTTGAACCTTATAAGAGGTTAGGGGCTGAGCAATGACCAGAGTGAACATTCTTTTGAGGATCTGAAATACATCAACTGAAACAACTGCTTTGCCAACATTAACAAATTTAGTCCTCTCTCTCTCTGTCATACACACAGACACACACACACACTGATTTAATATTATCTCCACTTTATTTTTTTTTTTTTAATTTTTATTTATGATAGTCACAGAGAGAGAGAGAGAGAGAGGCAGAGACATAGGCAGAGGGAGAAGCAGGCTCCATGCACTGAGAGCCCGACATGGGATTTGATCCCGGATCTCCAAGATCGCGCCCTGGGCCAAAGGCAGGCGCCAAACCGCTGCGCCACCCAGGGATCCCTATTATCTCCACTTTAAAAGGTGAAGCAATATTAAGTTTCTTGAAATTAAGACCCAAGTTTTCAGATCTAACAAGTGATAACGTCATCAACTGAACTCAGATCAGTCTACTCCACTTAAATCCATTCAATATGCATTTATTGGAGGTAGAGGCTATTAAGAATAAAAATATCAAAAGAATATAATAATCTCCAAGAAGGCTCTGTCAAAAGCAGGAGACAAGCCATTATAGAACAAGCAAATGTCATTGTCTAGAACAACCATAGAGAAGCTCAGGGAAGCACATCAGCAGCAAAAGCATCAAGGAGTCAGATGGAACAGAGAAAATACTTTCGTGGGCGAGAAATGATCAGATTGGTTTCATCACTCACACTGACATCTGATGGACATGATGTAGAATTCCAGCTTTACAAGCTCCAGGGACTGAGAAAGGTAAAGAGCTGAGTAAGAAGACAAGAGGATCTGGAGTGAGGATGAGCAAATAGGAGAATTGCAACGGCAGTGGGGAAGTGAATGAAGACACCACTACTGAAGGCAAATGTGCATGGTCAGCATGACCCAGCGGGCCCCAGACATGAAGGAGGGTGAAGAATTTGTTACTACAAGACTGAAGAGCATTCTGGGTTCCCTACTGGCCCATGGAGTCTTCAAGAGACGAAACCTTGATCAAAGGAAATTAAGAAAGAGCGTTTAGCACAGAGAATCTGTTCTATCAGAAATTTAACTCAAGGGATCCCTGAGTAGCTCAGCAGGTTTGGCGCCTGCCTTCGGCCCCAGGGCATGATCCTGGGGCCCCGGGGTCGAGTCCCACGTCGGGCTCCCTGCATGGGGCCTGCTTTCTCCCTCTGCCTGTGCCTCTGCCTCTCTTGCTCTCTCTCTGTGTCTCTCATGAATAAATAAATAAAATCTTAAAAAAAAAATTTAACTCAAACCCACTCTGTGCCTTGCCTAACTATATTTTAAAGTTCTTCATTTTGATTATCCGTCCATTTGAGCTTTCTTTATTTGAAATTTTACAGACTATTCTAGTTTTCTGTTTTATTATATGTATTTGTGCAAGACTACTAAAGTCCTCTGTAGACTAAGCCAAAATATATAAATATTTTTCTTTTTTCAGACCAAATGGCTTCTGCAAGTAATTGAAAACCAACCAGTTCCTTTACTCATGTTATCTTTTTTTTTCTTTGCATCCTATCAAAATCAGATGACCTTTCAGACCAGCTCATTAAAGACTGTGATCTCAATAAGAAGCCAAGAAAGGGGAAAAATGTACAGGTGGCCCTGAATGTTGAGTCAGAGCAAAAAAAACCGAGGAGGAAAGATACACCAGCACTGCACATCCCACCTTTTATACCAGGTAAAGGGCAACGAGGTCAGTTTGCATGTCTGTAAAGGGGAACCATTGCCACTAGATCACATTGGTCTTACAACTTTTTCCTTAAATATGTGGGTGTTTTTAAATCACGGGTACTAGTCCTTCATCTGTCTTCGTTACAATAAGGTCAGCTGCTATAACAAATGAATTCCAAATTGTTAGTGGCACAACACAAGGTTTTTTTCAGTCATCACTAGTGTGAGTTGAGGAGGCAGGTTCTTCTCCAAACAGTAATTACAGGGACTCTGGCTGATGGCAATCTGGACATCACCAGCACCTGGATTTCAAAGTCACCATGAGCATCAGCATCCAGCAGGCATGGGGATGAGGGGCACAGGGGCGGGGCGGGGGATGGCGGGAAGAACAGAATGGAAGACTGGCAGGCCCGGAAGTGACACATATCATCACTTCCTTCCATCACAAACCTCACCTGACAGCAAGGGAGGCTGAAAAGGGTAGCCCAGCTGTGTGTCCAGCAGAAAAGCAAAATGGTTTAGGGAACAGCTAATGTGTCCCTATAACAACTTTGTGTGTGATGTGGGACTCTCTCATTTCCCCAATGTTTGATCTGTTCTTATTTCCTTTTCTCCTTCCCTTTGGGCCATTTATTTAGTGTCCTCTCCACTCACAGCCCACTTGGAGGGATACAAAACAAAGAGAACACTGAGCTTTCTGGGAAAGAGCTTTCAGTTTTATTTATTTATTTATTTATTTTAATTATCAGGGATATATTTTTTTAAATTTTTATTTATTTATGATAGTCACAGAGAGAGAGAGAGAGAGAGAGAGGCAGAGACACAGGCGGAGGGAGAAGCAGGCTCCATGCACCGGGAGCCCGATGTGGGATTCGATCCCAGGTCTCCAGGATCGCGCCCTGGGCCAAAGGCAGGCGCCAAACCACTGCGCCACCCAGGGATCCCGAGCTTTCAGTTTTATAAGAAATAATGGAAGCATGTAAATGGCTGAAATATGCAGTGAGCAGGAAGGCTGTAATGAGGTCCTTACAGAAGGACCCTGGGAGCTCAGCCTGGGCAGTGAATCGTGGACAGTTGGATTGAGGAGATTGTTTGCAGAGAGTTGCTAAACGTTGGAGAGAAATTTCACATGGGAGAGAGGTGAGAAGGTGGCAAGTCACCGAAGACCGTAGCATGTGGCTTGCAGAGCAGCAAATGATCCATTGCCCTAAGGAGGATGGACCCCAGAGGTGGACAGACCTGGGCTCGCTTCCTGGCTCTGACCCCTGCGAGCTGTGTTACCGTGGGCACATTTCTTTGCCTCACTTTCCTCAGATGTGTGATGGTGGTCGTAATATTAAATTCCTCGGGGCTTTGTAAGGCTAAAATAAAATCAGGCCTGCAAAACCCTTTGTGTCACTTCAATAAATACTAATTCCTAATATAAAAAAGCTTTTCTTAAAATAAGTCTGAAAGATATATTGATTACCATCACTAGGTATGTGTGCAAACATGAATGCATAGACCTTATGTATAGGATGTATGTATTTGACCCTGTTTCTTCCCTCTGTTCCCCTAACCATGCAGGTGTGCTTTCAGAACATTTAATTAAAAGCTACGACATTCAAGAGATACACCCAAAGGGCAAAATGAGTCCAGCTCTTCATAACTCTGACCTGGACCAGAAAAAACCAAGGAGAAAAGACACACCTGCCCTGCACGTGTCCCCCTTTGCAGCAGGTAAAAGAGCTGGTGCAAGGTATTTGCAGGGGGTGATGGGAACAGGTCAAGAGCCTTACCATCTGGAGGTGCCACGGGCATGGCCTCTGTCCTGGCCCAGCAATCTGTGTCACACAGAAGCGCTCTGTGGGGGGAGCAGCATTTATGCTGCCTTTCAGGCTTACCTTCACTGGCAGCTCCCCCAGGGCTGACTTGGAGCTGGGGAGGTTCAAAGCATTACTCATGCTTCAGCAGAACTGGTCAGATTCACTGAGCCAATGAAATAGAAATGTCAGTGGGTCCTTGAAAAGAGCTGGAATACCCTCTTCCCCAGCCTTCTATGGATCATGCACCCTACTACTGATGGCTGATTCTCCCAAGACACCTGGCTGGATATACTGACCAAGTCTTCAAAACAAGAGAGAGAGGGAGAGGGAGAGAAAGGGAGATGCGGAAATAGTGAGAGCTAACTTTAGTAACAAACTATAGACATGATCTCTGAAAATATCACCTTTTTTTTTCAGATGTAATTGAGTATTTATGGTTAATTTTGTTAGGTATGATAATGACAGTTTAGTTATGGTTTTAAAAAGCTTTTAGTGTTAGAGATACATACAGACGTGTTATAGGGAATTTGCTTTACAAAATGAAAAATAAAGACAACTAGGTAAAACAAAACTGATAAAATGTTAATAATTATTAATTATGTACTTCTGTCTATTTTGAAAATTCCCATAATAAAAATGTTTATTTTTAAATTTAAATTCAATTAATTAACATATAATGTATTATTAGTTTCAGAGGTAGAGGTCAGTAATTCATCAATCTTACATAACACCCAGTGCTCATTATATCACATGCTCTACTTAATATCCATCACCTAGTTACCCCATATCCTCCACCACCTCCCCTCCAGCAACCCTCAATTCATTTCTTATGATTAAGAGTCTCTTATGGTTTATCTCCCTGTCTGATTTCATCTTGTTTTATTTTTCCCTGTCTTCTCCTATGATTTTCTATTTTGTTTCTTAAATTCCACATGAGTGAGATCATATGATAATTGTCTTTCTCTGACTTATTTCGCTTAGCATAATACCTTCTAGTTCCACCCACAATTGCAAATGGCAAGATTTTATATTTTTTGATCCTGAAAGTATCATCTTAATGAGAGCTATCTTAACATGTGTCAAATCAAACCCAAAAATCTTGCTGAAGTCTGTGCACAAGGCTTTACAGCAGCCAGTATGTGAACATAGTCTTATTCCTGAGAATTTCATGTGGATATTAGGGAATAAGAAGTATATGGTCATTATTAGACTATAATAAGACTGAGTATGTGTGTGGGTGTGTGTGTGTGTGGGGGGTGTATGTGTGTCTTTTATATAGATATTTGGAGAGGAGTGGCAGGGAAGAAAATGTACTAATGTTTATGGAGAGCCTACTAAATATTAGGTACTGAGTTTGGTATGTCTCACAGATTTTTTAAAATCAGCTGAATAGCACAAGAAAGTAGCTATTAATTCCCTATATAGATAAAGACACTGAAAGAATGTAAGTCACTTAAAGTCTTCTGTGGATGGCATTGATGGATGGATAGCTGCTTGGCTGCTTGATGGATTGATAACGGGATGATTAGATGGACAGATAAATGGACCAAATTATGTTCAAGATTAAACCCCATGATGTCATAGAGCTGAGGCTTGAATCCAGGGCTGTCTCACCTGTGGACAACTTTTTACCGTACTGTGGTATAGTTGGGACTTGCAGCACTAGGGTAATCCAGAAGGGACACTTTGGGAGGAGATGAGATTTTGTCATTATAGAACTATGTTTCCCCATTGTTTTATTTAATAAAGAAAAAAATGGAAAGAAGGCTCAGAAGAAGACATCATGAATAGGCAGTCAGGTGCAGCAGACAAGGGCTACTGATTTCTGTGGGGCAGAGCCAAGCAAGGAGGACTGGAGCATAAGGAGGGACTTCTCTGGAGAAATAGATCGAGGACCAACTGGCAGGATCTGAACTGCCTCAAACATGCTGTTTGCGAGCTACAAGCATCCCTACTGCACTGATCCTCCAACCCATCACGCTTTTCCCCCAAGCTCTGCCTCTGTCCTGCTTCCAGTCACCTTTCAAGACAGTCAGCTCAAAGTCTCTGCTAAAAGACTCCTCTAGGTCCAAAATGATCCTTTTCTATTCCGAACTAACTCTGTAGTAGACATGGGCAGGCCAATAACAAACTTTGTCATCTCTTCCAGCGTAGTCTTTTACGGCTTTTGTTTCTAAGAACAGCTACAGCTGTTCTTTACATTGACTTACATTTGATGAATTCATGAGAACTGGTCTGCGGTTGCTCTATGTTGCTGATATTAACCTTGACATCTAGTCCAGTCCCTTCTATATAGCAATGCTCAATTAGTATCTATGGATTTGATATTCTATTTGGCAATCACAATTCTGCAGTTCCAAGTTCTTCATTAGGAGACCCTGTTTCTTACCCATTCTTGTATTTGTTTTTATTGAAGTCCTCCTAGGGGAAGACTAGGGGAAGGGGAAGTCCTTCCTAGGGGAAGACTAAAACAAAAATATGTATGGACAGAGAGTCACCGTAGCACACAGCATTAAAGATGGACTTTGGAGTCAGAAAGGTCTAAATTTAATCTCTGGTTTTGCTCATTCTAGCTTTGTGACCCTGGGCAACTAGCACAAACAAAAGAGCCTCCTTCATTTCATCCATCTCTGAAAGGAAGACCGAAAAATCTGTCTCCCAGGATTGTTAACATAATTAAATAAAGCACATAAAGCACTTAGCACAGATCCTGGATTTTTGAAAGTCTTCAATAAATGTTAGTTCCCCTCCATTCTCCCAACCTTATATTCCTTGAGATGAATTAAACCATTTCTAAAGGTGAGAATCTTCCTAGCCGCAATGTTTTGCCTCTCCATATAAATCTACTGATTCAGGGTACTTCCTAAAATGTTGAGCTCTATTTATCTGGCAACGGATGCTGCCTGCATCATAATATCTATATCTTCAGAGAGCAGCTTCCCAGTTGAATGAAAAAAATGTTTCTCAAACAAGGTGAAGTACACAGAGCTGGAGAGAGAGGCTGTATATCCGTGGACTCTAATCACATTATGGAATTCTTTGAATCAGCAAATCTCTGTGTTATATTTGCAATTATAGATGTTGTTCTATGAGTCTAGTTTTTATTAGCATATTAGCTGGAGCACTTTATTTTTGAAGAGCCTTTTAGTATCTAAAGATTTGGCAGTAATAGAAATGCTAGTTAAGCTGATAAGGATAGAGCCTTCGGCAGATGTTCAGAGAGACTCATATTGGTTCTAATAAGGGTGTTGAGAGGAACTCACAGACAAATGCACTCTGGAGACATCTCCTCTCATTAGCCCTTGGCAACTGAAGACTGGACGAGGATTATCTCTCTCTTCTAAATCTCTTGCTAACTACCTTCATTCCCCTAGGTTAATGAGCTTATTTGACAAGTTCCAACTGCCAGACAACTCCTCAGTGAGGAGTCATCTCTGGCTTCCTTGCCAACCCAAGGTTTGTTCCCAACTTGGCCCACATTTTCCAGGGCCCCCCATCTTGGTGACTACATGGCAGGGTGTACTGGGTTGTGATTAGTGAGATCTGAGTAGCCTAGACTTGCTTAAAAGAAAAAGAAGTCTTTAGTTAAGGTCTGTGGCAAAGGGAGCCAAAGAAAGTAAAGAATAATGAGGCCAGAAGCACTGAAGCAAAGCCTGTTGGCTAATTGGCCCATAAGCTATGAATATTTGGAGATCAAAGCTCAATAATGTACTTGTAGAAAGGGGACTGTTATGTCCTTTGAAAGTGACACCGCTTCTATTCTGCTGGGAAGAGTGTTCTCTCTCATGTGGCTTACCAAGACAGGTGGTGTCTTAGCCTCAGCTCCCTTAGATCAGAGGCATACATCTTTAATGCAGGTGACCAGCTCTGAATGGGATCATGGCCTAAAACAGCTTGCTGCAAGTTTAATTGGTTGACCCTTAGAGACTTGGGACTGACAGCTTTGGCCTTAAAAACATACCTGGTTCTAACGAACAGCCAAGTTCCATAAACTCCTACACAGAGAGTAGAAAGGTAGAAACTGACATTTTCTAAATCCCTACTGTACCCCATACCCTTTGATAGATCATAGAATACCCTTTAAGAACCTGAAGGTTTGGTAGGGGAGATGGATATATTACCCAATGATTCCTACAATGTGATATGTACTTTAATGGAGGTTCATGTAAAAGTGTGCTTGAAGCATAAATGAATATTGGTCTAAATCTACCCGGCAGCATCACTCCCTGAGGGAGATAGGATTTCTTTTTCCTCCAGTTTCGCAGATGAATAAACTGAAGCTCAGACAGGTTAAGTGACTTGCTCAAAGTTAAATGGCCACCAAGTTAAGGCAAAACTTTCTGGCTCTAGACCTCATTCCTTCAATGACACGTCTCTGTTTCCCCCAGGAGAACAGAGGATCAAGGACTGGGTTAAACTACCCATGTTTATCAAACCTCACTCATCTTCAAAGGAACAAAGTTGATGATTTGAACTATCAAGAGTAAAAATACAGTGATGACATACATGCTACTGATTTCAGCTTCACCCTGCACAGTCACAGCCATGAAATCAGGATTTTCATGAGCTACCATATGTATTCTTCATTGTAAGATGCTAAAAATAATGCTTAATTCTACTAATATAAATATTAGTTCACTTTCTACTTAAAGATCTCCGACGTCCCTGTGGAAAGCCTAGCCTACTTTGGGAAGGGTTGACCTTGATGGCTAAACAGGATCCTCCCTTCCCTGAAATCCCAGGACTTTTTTTTTTTTTTTTTTTTGACCCAGATGCTCATCTGACTAGGTTTCAAGGATACCCCAAATAATCAGAAAGTTGACTGGGATCTGGGAATTTAAATGCTCTTGCCTACTTTGAATCAACTCAAATTTGGCTTAATGTGAAAAGATATCAAAGAGAATTAGGATAGTAAGTTTGGGGACTTAGCATAGTTAACTCTCTGTTCTCTTCCCATGCTAACCTTCTTTCCAAATGAAAATCCAAACCTCTTTGCAGCTGGTAGAAGAGAAAATATCTCCCACTGTGTTTCATAAGTGATTTATGCAAAATTCTCAGTTTCAACCAGACTCTTGAAATTGTTTTTCTCCTCCAATAAATATCTGCTAATTGGTTAAAAAAAAAAAAAACAACCCATATGAACAAACTAGGAACTGAATCAAATGAATAGTCATTAAGATCAACACATAGTTTTCATTAATTTGCTGCTGTTGAATGGAGTCCAGTGTTGTAGAAAGGCCTCTTGTGGTGCACAGCTTTCTACCCTCATGTTTAGATCTTTATGAAATGCTTAATGAACTGAAAGGTCTCTAATTATGAGACGGTGGGGGCGATGCAAGGCAGTGGTGGTTGGCTGAAGTGGATGGACAGAAATCATAGAGGACTGGCCTTGAACCATAGCTTCCTTTATCTTTTTATTATAATGACCCTACTTTACAATTGACAGGATGAGCAGAACCACCCAGACCTCCTTGGATGGTCTTAACTGGGCTGATCAGTCCAGAATATTGTGCTCAGTCTTCTAAAGTTCAACAACCAGCAAGCTTTTAAAAAGCAAAATATATTGGAGCCCAACATAGGAATAGCAACTTTGAATTCTGTGTAGTAAGGATGCTAAAAAAAAAAAAAAAAAACACTTGATGCTCCTAAAATTTCAGAAAAGAAAGGATATTTTAACCCCTCAAAGAAGAAAAAGAATCATCTCAAAATAAAAAACAACTTTTTTAAATTGCCACCACAGAACTTTATTAAAACTCACAGCACTTTCTTAAATTTCTCCTTTTCCTTTGAACATTTTAAACTTTATCACCTACCAGTACTGACATTCAGGAATGGCATGTTCAGAGCCTCAGCTCGATATTTCCCCCAGATGTTAGTAAAATGTATTTAATTTTGGTTTCATGCTACTGACCCATTCTTTTCTTAATTTTTTAATTATTTTATTTCATTGTATTTAAATTCAATTTGCCAACATATAGTATAATACCCAGTGCTCATCTCATTGTGTGCCCTTCTTAGGGCCCGTCACCCAGTCACCTCATCCCCCACCCACCTCCCCTTCTGTTTGTTTTCCAGAGTTAGGAGTCTCTCATGGTTTGTCTCCCTCTCTAATTTTTCCCCACTCAGTTTTCCCCCTTCCTCTTATGGTCCCTTTCACTATTTTCTTATATTCCACATATGAGTGACCCTTCTTTTCAAAGAACTGAACTAGCTAATGTGAAAGGAACGGGAAGGGACTTGGTGCTCACAGGGTGATGCTGCACTCAACACTGTCTGCACTTCTCCTTCAATTGGCACAAAACCAGCATGCTCATTTTATATCCAGGAAAATTCAGGTGTGAAAGTGTTAAATGGCCCAACACAGACTGAGGGAGTAGCAGAATAAGAGGTCCACAACAAGTGGACTCCCAAACCTGTTTGTTTTCATCCTCCTGTGCTGTAAGCTTAAACGCAGACTATAAACCAGAGGTAAAAGTTGCCTCTGACTCCTAGGTTGAGGGGCTTCTGGTCACCAGAATGCTGCCTCATTGAGTCCTAGCTCCTCTGGGCGGGCCAAAGGCATTCCACTCCCTCACTCAGTTGGCACCTTTAACTCTTGGCTCTGCAGATGCTAAAGGGTTTCTGGGTTGCCATGCTCCTGTGTGCTGTGTCTACGCAGAAAGGTTGTCTAATATTTTAATTAGAGGCACTTAATTGCAGATTGGTGCTTTGTTTTGCAGGTGTGACACTGCTCAGGGATGAAGGACCCAAGGTGATCATGGAAGATGACGAAAAGGATGGTGACAAGATAGCTATTTAAAGAGAGTTCCCCTGAGACCACCTGTAAATAGGTTAGATTGGTTCCCTGTGGTGACCTAGAAAAAAAATAGACTTGCTTCTGCTCTCATTTGTGATAGTCTGCCTTTGAGATCCAGACACCTTTCCCCCAAGAGGCATACTATATCAGATTGCCAGTCACCTCCTTGTCTCTTTCCTCTTTCTTGAATCTGGTTTCTATTCCCGCCTCTTGAGTTGTCATTTTCTAAAGCAGTGGAAAGGAAACAGATCCTTCTAAATTAGGAGGTAACAGGGAAAGCTCTAGTGCACAGCTTCTGCATCTTCTGGATCAATCTATGGAGCAAAGAACAAGAACAGCATGGAAGTGCTATTTTTCTTGGTTTATGCTGGTGGGCAGGACTTGACTTCACATCATCCAAATAGCAGTTCAAGTGGGGACTCCCTGTTGCCATTTAAGGAGGTGAGAATGTTTGGGTACAGACTCACTGATTGCTTTGGAGAACATGGTCTTTTATCTCTTTATCTTTCCTCAAGAGCATGTGTCTCTGGTGACATTTCTAAGGCCCTTGTTACTGATACCATAAAGGTGAATGAACTGGAGGAGTCAACCCAACCAACCATGCCTTGGCTGAAAATACCAGAGATAAGGAGTGCTGGTCTACTGAGACGCTTACAATTATATCCTATTTGTTTTCATTTTTTAAAACATCTCTTAACCATGTTGTCCCTGAAATCTGTGAGCTGTGTCACAAGTGAACCATTATTAATGATAGGTAGGATATTGTTTGAGATGAATTTACTTCTTAAAAAATTAAGGCCAGTGGAAGGCCACTCCTATATTTTTAGCATTCTCACTTACTTAGACCCTCATATGCTTTCTTGGATGGGAAGGAAAGATGCAGAGTTTGCTACTGAGCAAGAACCTCTATGTAGCACCTACCCCAGCCTGCTATCTGTGGATGCCATGGGAAGCCTTTGCAGGAGGGCCTTATCACCAGATCATGGACATGGGAAAGGCAAAAATTGTTGTTCAAAAAAAGAAAGGTGGATATTCAAACAGATCTTGCCTGAAAAGTGGTAATTTTAAAGCTCTGTATACGCCCTGGCTCCAGGAGGCTGTCTTTCTCACAACATGGGAAAGATGTAGGACACTGCTGGTAATAAAAACGCTTCTAACCAGATCTTTATATCCTGGTGCATTTCTTCTAAAAATTATTTACTTACAAATATAATGAGAAGAGGTTGCAAAAGAGAATCACAGGATTGATTGATTTGTTTGGTTTGGTTTTGACCCACATAGGCTTAAAAATGTCTGAATCAGCCATTAATATGTAACAATTCAATCAGAAGAATTTGTGTAAGATTCTAGATTTCCAGATTCTCTTAGAAAAACACCTCAAGATCTGACAACCTTGGGTTTGATTGGAAGCATGACAACTATCAGCTGATGCTGGGCAGTAGGTGTCCTTTTAGAAGGAGCACACATTCTCCAGTTCACCCTCTGCCCCACCTGGAGTATGTCACCTGCTGACTTTCCTGGCCAGTCTTCACATTTGGGTTTAGAGCTCCTAGGGAAGACCCACACTTGATATTCCTAATGACTTCTTGCCTCTTTGATCCCAGGGCTCCCCTTTCACTTCTGATGGCCTCAATCATGGGGGGGGGGGGGGGGGGGAGCGAATAAGATGTGGCCAGGCTCTTGTTTTAGGCATAAGTGGTGCAACAGGCCACCATAAATTCTTTAAGAAGCTGGAAGCAATTAATGTATATAATAGGATTATATCACCACCGGCAGTAATTTTTACCAAATGATTCTCGCTAGAAAAACACAGATGGAGTCTTATGCTATCAGATTTGCTGATAAGCATGGTGCGTCCTGCAGCTGTGGCTGTAGGATATATGCAATAAACTTAATGGCCAGTCTGGGAAAGCCCAACCCATTTCTGATTTCTGGGCATGTGGAGAGTAGACTAGCCATTGTATAGACAAAGGCCTTGGCTTCCAACCCCAGCTGTGCGACACTGAGCAATTCCCAGAAGCTCTCTGTTTCTTTATCTTGAAAATGAAAATAATAATTCCTATTTGGCTTTCTTAATGGTTTGAGAATTAAATGAGATAATATATGGCAAAGGGCTTTATAAGTGATGTGTAACACAAGATATTTTTAAGACATTTTCAGAGCACGGACTATACCTTTTCTATCACCAAGTCCCCACTGCTGGGGTATTACATGGGCAGCAATTGTGTAGAATTTAATCCCAGCACCTGAAGAAGAACTTCCAATAAGGAGATGCCATGGCTTCTGCAGCCCTAACTGCAAGACCAGTCCTCCTCTTTCTGGGAATGGCCTTTGTAACAGTCCCAGCTGCAAAGGAGCATTCACTAAATAACGAGGGCAAAGCCAACCAAACTTGCAACCAACCCTGGACATCACTGGATTGATCTGGATTGAAGTCTAATCTTCCTTACTTTTCTTGACCCACATGACCCTTTTCTGGGCAGGTAAAGTAGAGGCTTAATAATGAGGATACATTCTGATTAAAATAGTTCCCGGTACATTGTGAATAACTTCCCTCCCACGACATAATAGAATTAAGAAAATAAAACCATTACATGGTAGCCCAAATTAAGGGCATCCCGAGAGACCCGGCAAACCAGTTGGCCATTTGTTCCTTCTGCAGGCATCTACCGACCCCAGGCTACCTGACATGAGAAGGCACCAGACGTGAGACGCTTAGCTCTCGTTCCAAAGCCCCACGCAGGCCTGGTCTCTTTCTTTAAATCCAGACCCTCTTTAAAAGCTGTCGCCTGAGATCACACAGCCGACTTCTCATGTTTAATTATCACTAGAAGAGGCAGAAAGAAGCTGGTGCTGAAGGAGGAGGATAGAACCATAAAGAACTCAGTGTTTCCTTTGAAATTCAAGCATGTATTTTTCCTAGCGGAGAATGAGAGGCTTAGTTCCACGATGGATTTTCAGAATCTCTGTCATCTTGTGGAAATGAAGCTCCCTTGCCCCTTGTGATTGCTAAGTGTGAAAATGTTACTCAAAAACTCCCTAAGACAAAACAAAACAACAACAACAACAACAAAAACAAAAACAAAAAAAGCAAAAAACTCCCTAAGACAGAGAATGAATACATAGGAAACCAATGAGCTGAGACTATTCCCCCCACCCACCCACCCCCACTCTCCTGGACACAGGGCTGCTTCGAACTGGCTTTAAGGTATCATCTGTATGGAGGTTTCAGAGCCCTGGGGCCACCATAGTCCCTGACCCACCAAATCAAGCAGAAGACTCTTCATAGATAAACGTGTTCACAGTTGAAAGGATCTCTGCCCTCGAAACATCACAGGTATCAGCTTACCTTTCACAAGAAGAAAAGGGTAGGTGTTTCCTAACTTAGAGTAGCAGGTCCTGCCAGCAAGATGAGCCCACCCCCCTGAGAAGAAGAAACAGAAAATGGAACACCATCGTGCTCATCCTAACCAATGTCACTCTTCCTGATGCCAAAAATGTGAACTTTCAGGGTTGAATAAAACAGCAAATGACAGATCGTCTTGTCCTTATTGAGAGCTTCAGAAGAACAATATAGACTTTGGTATTTATCAACCAAATCATATAATGAACGATATTTAAAATTTATGAAACGCTACTTACATAATGCCCTTCGTAAAAGGAACAGCATGCTGGGAGCCCTTGCGTTTATTTGCTCTTTTTTCCTCTATCATCTTAGCAGATCCTCAGAAGCCATTATAAGAAAGCTAAGTAGGCAGGGAAATTGGCGTGGAGGAGAGGCCAAGGTGGGAATTCAGGTCTCTGAACTCCTAGCCCAGTGCTCTTTGTATAGTATGAAACTGTCCTGAAAAGCCCCCCTACAAGCAGGGTCTGGACGATAGAGAGTGTTAAAGAGGGAGATTTTTCAGTGATCCAGACAGAAGTGCAATATGTGAATGGTTTCTTTTAGTGACTTTTCCCCTGCCCTCTCTGCAGAGATTAATTTTTGAATAAAAGCATAAATAAATGTTCAACTTCCCAACACCTAAAATTTGATGATGGGTAGCAGATGCTATGCTTTAGGGAGGTGAGTGGATTATGTTGGTCTTCTCATTCCACTCCAGCGTCCGGATTATGCATTCTCTATTCTGTAGCCAGAGTGACCTTTATCAAAAGACAAATCTGACCATATTAGACCTCTCCTTAGTGTCTTCTCCTGGCTTAGAATAAAGGCAAAGATCTAGAGCCCGAGACTGCTCCCTCCACCCTCCTAGCTCCGGGGGCATTGGCCTCCTGACACTTGTGGTGTTCCCTCTGCCCCAGCGTCCTGCCACTGCCAGGGATGCTCCTCATTCTTCCCTCCCACCCGCCCCCAACCCCAGGGCTGTGTGACATCCAGTGAAGTCCCGCTCAGCCTTCAGAGCTCAGCAAAATGACACTTCCCCAGGGAAGCCCTGCCTCACCTCTTTCATCAGGTCAGGCTTGGCCATTACTCACAGGTTCTCTAAGCCCCATGTTCTTTTCTGTCACTGTCCTTTTCTTCCATGATCGTCCACTTGTGACACTGGCTGACCATGGCCTCCTTGCTCTTGAGCAGAGGCCCATAAACACAGAGATTGCATCTGACTTTGCAACACTCACACCCTGTACCTGGCATAGAGTTTAGCATGCTATAGATGCTCAAGAAATACCAGTGAGTGAGTTAAGTGGGTAAATGAATGAATGAGACTCCAAGCCCGATGGTGCAAGGCTGCCGTGCCTTCTGCCAAACTGAAGGTACACAAGGTTACGAACTCTTGCGAAGACCAGAAAGTCTCTACAGCTGAATGCACACAACAGGCACAGCAAGCTGGGCTGCATTCTGGACCCCAGTCTTCCCCTTGGCACCAGAGAGTTCTCTCAATTGGCAGCCCACCTCCCCAAGGGCAGAGTTTTCTGTTATCAAGTCCTCTCTGCTTGGGGAATCAATGGTGGAGTCGAAGGGAAGGGCAGCTGCCCAGTAACCTGAGGGTGTAAGTGTCGTGGCTTAAGAGGTGACAGGGTGAGGACTTCAGACGCTGCAGTAGGGGTGTTCCAGCATGAGGAATGGGGCGGGGTGGCTGTGTTCCAGTACACTCAGCTTCTGCTTTTTAAGCAGCTGCATTATCACCTTAACATGCTCTCCCTAGTGGTTATACAGTATAAGGAGAAAATGCCAATCATCCTTGACATTTGAGAGCTGGTGAAGTGACAGGAGAAAATCTAAGATGTTGGTTTGACCATGTAATTTGTAGGAACAGTTTATTATTCTTATGTAATATTATTATTATTATTATTATTATTATTATTATTACACTAGCAGTTGGGTCCTCATTAATTACGTGTGAAGGCATCTTTGTTTTATCTTTTTTCTAATCACAGAAGGAATTTCTCTGTACTCTGGATCCCTTTTCTGGTCTGTTTACAGCACAGCCTAGGCTAGGAGGCCGGAGCTATTAGAGCCGGCTTCCATCAGGCCCAGCTTGACCTTGGGCCTGCAGCGTTTTAGTGCATCCGGTTGTCTCCAGCCCCAGGTCCTGTCCTGAGAATGTCAGCTCCCTTGTGCACCAAATGCCTTAACAGGCTGCAGGGAAACAGAAACTGTTGACTGAGGCTCATCAGGCCCAAATCATCCCTGCTGTTCCAGGTGACTTCTAGGCAAGTCAGCTTGTCGTGTGGTATCAAAGCCCCGAGAGCCCATGCTCACCTGTGCCTGCATCTTGGAAGAATTCACATTTGCCATGAGGTTTTCTAGGACCTCCTGTTACAAAAAGTCCTAGTCTTTTGACCGTTTTGTACAGCTAAGGACCAACTGCCCACCTGGTGCTACGATCCTGGCAGCTGGGGGTCGAATGACTGCTGCATACAAGCTTCTGCAACTAGTAGCAGCTGTCAGGGTAGCTCCTCTGGGCTGGTCATGGGTTCTGGGACCCCCTTAGGGAAAAGTGTCTGAACCCCCCAGCCAGGGTGGGTATCGTCAAGTCCAGACTGCTCTTGGAGTTCTAGAACCACAGCCTGACCCATCAGTTACCAGCAGGGGGCTGCAAATAGTGGTGGTGATGTAGGTAAAGGCAGGTTGAGAGACAGGAGTTTGACAGAAATGCATGAGAGGAGGACATCAGACGTGGGGAGAGTTGATCCCAGTGGTAAATCCAAGCCCTAAGATCTTGACTATCAAGGTCCTTTGCTTCTGTGACTTCTTTAGCAATTTACCAGAAATGCTTCCTGAAGGCAGCCTGGCTTTCCCTCCTCCCTGAACACTCTTTGGCTCCCAGCCACCCCCAGCACTCAGGAAGGCCCATGCAAGAAAAGGGCCACAGAGCTCAAGCCTCAGTGGCTTCCTGGTAAGTCTGCCCCTCTATGCGCCCAAGAGACGGGGGCTGTCTGCACTCAGGGCACAGGAGTTGCTGAGAGCCCGGCAAATCTGGCCACCTGCTTCTTTGCACCCTTTTTTGCCCTGCTACTCAAATAATCCTCTGTCCTCCACACTGCCACTGAGCAGCTTTTTTAGCAGCATGATTGATGAACATTAAAAAGACAAGAGTAGGGGATCCCTGGGTTTCCCAGTGGTTTGGCACCTGCCTTCAGCCTGGGGTATGATCCTGGAGCCCCAGGATCGAGTCCCATGTCGGGTGCCCTACACGGAGCCTGCTTCTCCCTCTGCCTGTGTCTCTGCCTCTCTCTCTCTCTCTCTCTGTCTCTCATGAATAAATAAATAAAATCTTAAAAAAAAAAAGTCAAGAGTACCTGCTTCAGGAAAGGTTTAAAAAGACATCTTCCCAACTCTCTGGAGTGTTGACGAGGTTGCCCTTCAATGCTGGGGGACCAATACAACTCTTCACTGCCCAGGTCAATGCTGTTATAATTTCCTGGTGTCCGGTTCTCACGCGTGCTCTTCCCCTGCTCTTCCCCTGACGTGGTCCGTGGATTATTTCCCTAGGCACCTGTTGCCCCCTCCCTCCCCATCACAAAGCACTACCACGTGGCTCTGTGTTCAACCACATGACTCTGGGCCCTGTCTCACTGGCAGCCATCACACAAAGATAAATTCACACATTTGTTGAAATGACCCATCACACCTACGAAGGGCTCGAGGCCTACTGGGCCATACTCACTGCTCTAAGGCTTCTATTCAGGAAGAAACAAGCACCATGACCAAGTCTGCTCTTCCCTGAACCCCTTAATTCCACAGGAAAGCTTCTTGTTCCCATTGTCATGTGCTCAAGGGATCCTTTTATTGCAAGGAGATGATAGTGGGAGTCTCCTAGGTAGAGCACCTAGAAGCAGAGGTGCTAAGCGAGAGTAGGGTGGGAAGCCCTGCATTTCCACCCTCCTCCCTTCCTCGCCATCACCTCCTTTAGCCTTTATGGAAACCCTGAGGGCTCTGCCCAGCAGGGTTAGAAAGCACAGCAACTACATAATTAGGGAGGCCAAGCATTCCTTCAGCTGCCTCCAACGTGAGAGTCCTCGGTTCACGCTCAGCCCCAAGCCTCCCATGTTGAGTGGGATGCAGGTTTTCATTGTGTGGGTAATGTATGGGTTTTAATATACATGTTTGCAAGCTCCGTCTTTGATATACCCCATGCATTTCTGAATAGGAACAACGTCCCTGGTGATTCCTCAGTCTGAGCAGCCGCCAAATCTGCAGCCGGTCTCCTATAGAGCAAAGCAAAAAGCCAGCAATAAAAAAACTAAATAGCAAATCAACAGGGTGTAGTTCTTGAACAAATGCACATTCATAATTTGTAACTGTGTAGTTATAAATCCCCTCCTAGAGTTTTGCTCTAACGACCCAAAACAGAGAGGAAGCTTTTATTTTTTTTCCCTTCATTTGGGTATTTGGTGAAGGAGCAGTGTACATTTGCCAACAGTACAAATATTTATACTTTTTAGCACTTTCAAGCATTACTTCAGATGTAGTGGAGCTACAGAAAATCCATGCCTGATTTACCAAACCCTGCTCTGCAATAAAACTCCTAACAGCCACAGATATTAAGTTCTGAGGGGGAAAAAAAAAACAGTATTCTTGATTTTTCACAAGAGGTTTAAAGACCTAGGTTCTGGGATCCCTGGGTGGCTCAGCGGTTTGGTGCCTGCCTTCAGCCCAGGGCATGATCCTGGAGTCCCAGGATCGAGTCCCACATCAGGTTCCCTGCACGGAGCCTGCTTCTCCCTCTGTCTGTGTCTCTGCCTCTCTCTCTCTCTCTCTCTCTTTCTCTGTCTCTGTCTCTCATGAATACATAAATTTTAAAAATCTTAAAAAAAAAAAAAAGACCTAGGCTCCATGATCAAATCCTCAATTGCATGCTTGTGTGTGTGAGCATACATATATAGATCTCACCTCAAATCTTCTCTCTAACCGATGTCAAGCACACAATGCTTGGCAAAAGGCAGAACATTCTGTGGCCCATTTCACTGCAAGCTCAACCCTAATCGGGAGAGGTCAACAGAAATAGAATTCTAGCAGAGAGAAAATGTTCGCCATTTGGAGATGACTGGCTCTCAACAACAGGGCTCCCTTGTCATGGTGCTTAAATGAGGAAATGACATCCAATTATTTGGAACAATACTGACCAACAGAACTCCCTGAAAAGATGGAAATGCTTTAGCTCTGTGAGCATACCCTACCCTTGTGCCTACCATACCGGGAAACAAAGGTTTGAAATGTAAAGCTCTCTAATTTGGTTGGAAATAGAATCGACCATCCAAGCAGTCGAATTGGACATAGAGAAGCACATGATTTTAACTTGGAAGATACCTTAGCATCCTCACGTGGCAGAGACAGTGGGATTTAGAAACTCCAAGTGAAATGCTAGATGTTAAATAACCACGATAATGGAACTCGATTTCCAACAATGCTTGGGAAAACTCTGGACTGGAAGCTCCAATCCATAGACAAACTCGTGCTCAGGTGCCTCTGGTCTTAAGAGAGCCAGGCTTAATGTCCAGCCACAGCTGTGATTGTACAGAGAAGGCTCAGTTGAAAGGGGAGAGATGAGACCATCTGAACAACAGCCTTATGCAGGATGCTCGCTCAATGGAGCCCCATTTTGTCCTCACAACCATCCCATTCACAGGCAGCAGGAAGGGGAAACAGTCTCAGAAAAGTAAGAGCCCATGTCTCACGCAACTAATAAGTATAACCCCTGGGATTCAAACTCTGTCATATTTGCACCAACATCCCTGAGAAGGTGCCATGTCTCTCTGCTGACAAGGACTTCCTCTAGCAGATGGCTTTTGTACCTGCGGCCCAGCCTTGGACTTGCCCTCCACTCCCAGCATGCTTCAGCCCCACCATCTGTGAACCAGAGCCCCCTGCACTTCCCCTCCGGCCCTCCCACCAGTACCGGTCCCCACACCCTCCATGGCTACTGCAGGCATGCTGCTCTCGCTTCACTCCCACCTGTCCATCCTGAGCCCAGGGTCAGGTCAACCTGACTGCTTTTATGGTCTTTGACACAAAGTTTTATGTTTTTCTTTTGGTGTAAAATTTAGTAGCCGTATCTATCCAACAACTACTTAATTGAACAGAGGACGGTCTACACACCAGACACGGTGGCAGAAAGGTAAAGAAGGGCCTTGCTCATTGGGAGTTTATTAGTCCACCAGTAGGAATGGTATCAAACAGAAACAATTCAATTAAGTATTCATATTGACTAAACCAGGGTTATGGGAGCTTATAACGAGGGAGCCTGGCCTCATCTAGGAGTTGGAGGTGCAGTCAGAAAAGTCTTCCCCAAGGGAATGATATTTGCACTGAGGTCTGAAGGATACATGAGTGTTAACCAGGTGAAGTTCTCCCAAGAAAGCTGGGAGAACCTGGCTGGGGGTCGGACTGTGTCATTTTGGAAGTTATGTCAGAGTCCTTGTGGTCAGTTTTCTATTTGGAAGTTCTGGAAGTTACATGAATTATATTATATTTACAGGAAATATAATATAATATAATATAATATAATATAATATAATATAATATAAGTAACATATATTAAGACTATATACTTATATTACACATTATATTTTATAGTTTATAATTATATATTTTATATATAACTATTTATATATTTTATATACTATACATAGATATATAAATATATTGTATTAATAATTATTCATGGGTTATTTATGGATCATCCACTGTTTTCTGAGCACTGAGGATTCAGAGATAAAAAAAGACATGGTCCCAGCCTTACCTGACCTCATACCATCTTAGAGGAAGCAGTGAGCAGATGCTGATGATCTACTATGTGCTAGATAAATGTCGATTCTGGAACTCAGAAGAGTTGGGGTGGGGAGAGAGGCTAAGTACTGCCACGGAGGTCTTAGAAGAATTCACAAAGGAGGTGAAATCTGAGCTTGCTTTGAAAAAGAGAAGACGAAAGGTGAGAATTTCAGTTCTAATGACACCTGAGTGAAAGATAGAAGGGTGGAAGCTGAAAAAGATATGCCACAGCCTATGGTGATAAATCTTGCCAATGTAGAGTCTGGGTTTTGTACTTTGTAATTGGAAAGACCTGGGTCAGTGCCAAGCTCCCTACCACTGACCTGGGATTGGATTTTAGACCTAGGTCTTTACCTCTTTGGAGCCTTGCTTTCTCATAAAAAGAGAGAGAGAGAGAAGGAAGGAGAGATAAATGCAGACTGCTATGCTTTTGTGAAGATTAAATGAAAAAAAATATGTGAAAGTTTCTGGCACTTGGTCGGTCATAAAAGAGGCACAAAATAATAGAAGCTTTTTCGAAAAAGTTGATTTTCCTTGTGCCTTCCACTGAACAACTATTCTTTCACTAGGGCCTTGCTCTGTCTGGCTGCCCCTCGCCCAGAGACCACAGTGACGGGCTTGGTTTGGAGTTAGCTTGGGATGAATGGATTTCATTCTCTCCTTACCAAATGCTTTGCTCTTGCATGAATGACAGATTTCATAAAGCCTCAAGTCCTACACACCACAAGAAAGGCACACAGTCGGGCAGCCCCGGTGGCTTAGCAGTTTCAGTTTAGTGCAGCCTTCAGCCCAGGGCGTGATCCTGGAGTCCTGGGATCAAGTCCCACTTCGGGCTCCCTGCATGGAGCCTGCTTTTCCCTCTGTCTGTGTCTCTGCCTCTCTCTCTCTCTCTCTCTCTCTCTATGTCTCTCATGAATCTCTCATGAATAAATAAATAAAATCTTTAAAAGAAAGAAAGAGAAAGAAAGAAGAAAGAAGAAAGAAAGAAAGAA
Source organism: Canis lupus familiaris (assembly GCF_011100685.1). NCBI lineage: Eukaryota > Metazoa > Chordata > Mammalia > Carnivora > Canidae > Canis > Canis lupus. The sequence continues at coordinate 44,325,072 of NC_049235.1, forward strand.
AGAAGAAAGAAAGAAAGAAAGAAGAAAGAAAGAAAGAAAGAAAGAAAGAAAGAAAGAAAGAAGAAAGAAAGAGGAAGAAAGAAGAAAGAAAGAAAGAAAAACACACAGTCACCATCCATTTGGGGAGGGCCAATAAGAGAAAATAGTAAAATAGGTTTTGCATTTTTTAACCTTTTTGCCTCTTGTGTGACCTTTTTTAAATTTAACAGTAGCAGTAAATTGAACCTCAGCAAAACCCACTGAATCTGAATCCAAAGTATCCAGTAGATGATTCACTGTTTCACATCAAGGAAAAGCTGCTCACACCAAGGGTATCAGAGAAAGGCAGGACTATAACCCGAATGATTCCTCCCCAGAATGCTGGCTGAAGGCCAGCTTCAAATCCTAAGCTCCGTCCAGGAAAGAGAAACAGGGTCAGGCAAGTGAGGGATACTGGGTCTTGGGGAGAAAATACCGGAGATTTCTCCTTTTAATCCAGGATGTGTAATAACTACAAGACAGGTTGTTTTTCTGATTGAGTCCACTAGAGGAAGCCAAATAATTTAAACTTTCACTGGGACTGTTCTGTATAAAAAACATGCACATCGAATTTGAGAGCAGGTATGCACCTGGGAAGGACAGGTGATACGACGGGAGCTTTGGAACTCCACCCATGGGGTATGGCTAAGAATGAAGAACAGCTCGGTCATCCACCAGCTACGTCTGCTGTGACAAGTTCCTTAATCTGCCTTAGCTTCAAGGTCCTCATCCGTAAAAGCTATTTGGTTGTATCTCCCTTACCAGGTCGATGGGACAAATTATTGAGATCCTGCATTTAAAGCCTCTGGCTCCTCTAGATAGTGATTCAGTTTTAGTTCATTTCTCTTGCCCACTTTGTCTTGGTGTCTGTGGTCTCCCCAGCAGATCCAGTGCTGCACAAACTCACACAGTGTGTGCATGCACAAGAGCACATACCCAACACACACACACACACACACACACACACACACACTGATCCTTTCACCTCTATAGAAATATTTCAGGATCACTGACCTCAAGTCTCAGTTCTTGGGTTCAATTTCTGCTTCCTCCTCACTTCTTTCATCAGCCTTCCGGCCACCCCCAGGACTCACCAGTCCTTACCAGTTCATGCCAGCCCCTTTTGCCATCCTCCTGCCACCCCTTCTACCTCTCTGACCTCTGAGCTGTCAACTGAGTGCACGTGATTTATTTCAGTCCATGAGCTCTTCTGAGTTAGAATCACCCCTTTGCAGGGTGGGAGAGAAAAACTGGGCTTCCAGGTCAACTCAGTTAAAGAAGCCCTTGCTAAGTGCCCCTTTTTTTAGTTTTTCGATTGAAGACTGCCTGCATACGCTGTGGCAAACACTATATTAGCTGCTGCACACAGAGAGGCCGAATCGTTTCTGTCCTCCCTGAGGAAGGGGAAACACACATGGAAAGGCGTAGACAGGATTCACTGTGATACATGCAGTACCAGACACCCATGCGAGGGGCAGAGGTCACCCCTGAGAGAGGGTGTGAGTGGCCCAGAGAAGGCCTGAGGATGAGATGACAGAGGAAAATGGATAGGAAGGATGGACAGAAGAGAAAATGACACAGCGGAGGATGAAAGCAACAAATAAAACACAGCTGAGATAGCCCGGTAGGTCCAAAGATCTAAAAATGAGATCAGATAATGCAGGGAGTTTGGGGCTCATGAAACTGGCAAAGTGCAGGGAGGCAGATCCTGGAGGGCCGTGCAGGCCAGCAGAGGAAACAGACCTTCCTCGTCCTCCAGTTGGTGGAAAACCTTGGGATGGTATTGCAGAAGGGAATGAGGCTGACTGGTTTGTGCCTCGCCACGTGCTGGGGAGGCCTGACGGAGGCGGGAGAGCCATCAGGTACCGGGACTCAGCAAGCTCACGGGAACCTACAAGACCCTAAGGATGAAAAGGGAGCTGAGAGGCTCAATGGGTGGGGATAGTTAGCTCTTCCCAGAAGCTCCCACCAATCACTGGTTAGAAATCACCTAGTACAACTAAGTACAACAGGTGTCTGGGTGGGGTGGGGGGGAAGTGGCATTTTTCACTAAGAACTAAGGCAAAATATCTCCAGGAATACCTTTTTCCCAGCACTCCAGGCATGATGCCGAACTTCCACCAAGTTCACCTCTTGCCAGGGGTTGATCTGGCCCGGACTCTGGCCCGGGGAGGGGAGCTGTGAGGATGGAGGACATTCCTTCCCCTGAATGACTATTGGCCAGGGCTCCATACCTCCTTCAATTCTGAATCTGAAAAAGCAGGGTATTGAATAACTGAATAGAAGGACTTGTCCTGGGGGAGGAGGAAGTGTTGATGTAAAGGGTACATCAGCCCAAAGATTGATTGCCTTGCGGTGAGCACACACATGCAGATGCTCCCACACCCACTCAGATGTTCCCATGCACCGTGTGAAGCCAGGAAACCCAGATATGGGGTGTTGGAGGAGGAACTTCAGTATTTCATTTTCTTGTGACATTTACCTGAAAAAGTTCCTCCATCCTGAATTTTTCTCCCTCTAGGTTTTATTTATCTCCTAGCGGTAGCAGCCAAATTATGATAAATAGCTGAGTTTAGGCTGTTTTTGAGAGACTCGGGCATTATTGGACACCAATGGTGAGGCTTAATTTTACTTGTCAACCGGGGTAGGCTACGGTGCCCAGTTGTGTGATCAAATACCAGTGTAGATGTTGCTGAGAAAGTATTATGACGATGTGATTACCATTTAAGTCACAGAGTCTGAGTAAAGCATAATGTAGGTGGGCCTCAGCCAATCAGTTGAAGGCCTTCAGAACAAAAACTGAAGTTTCCCAAAGAAGAGGAAATTTGGCCTCAAGACTGCAACATACAGGGGATCCCTGGGTGGCGCAACCATTTGGTGCCTGCCTTTGGCCCAGAGCCCGATCCTGGAGACCCGGGATCGAATCCCACATCAGGCTCCCGGTGCATGGAGCCTGCTTATGGCTCTGCCTCTCTTTCTCTCTCTCTCTCTGTGTGTGACTATTAAAAATTTAAAAAAAAATTAAAAAATAAAATAAATAAATAAATAAATAAATAAATAAATAAATAAATAAAGACTGCAACATACAAACACTGCCAGAGTTTCCAGCCTGCAGGCCTGCCCTGTAGATTTCAAACTTGTCAAACCCCACAATCACATGAGCCAATTCCTCAAATTTCCCACTCTCTCTCTATTACGGTTCTGTTTCCTCTAAAGAACCCCGACTTATGTGCCCACACACTTAGAGCTCTTCATTCCCACAATTTGTGTTCGGTCTATTTCGTATTTAACAACATGGCTAAAGTCAGTAAGGGTAAACTGCAAACCCAAGGAAGACCTTGGGGATTAATTTGGTGAATGTTCTTGAATCTGATTCTTCAAAGACAGGCCTGGCAGAGCCCTGAAGCCTCATCAGTGAGGGGAGGGGAGGGTTGCTGAGTTGGGTGGGTGACAATAGTGATTCATCCTGAGATTGAGGTGAGACTCTAAGGTGCAGCATTTATTTTAGGGACATGTGTCAGGCTCTAAGCTTGGAATTTCCATTCTTGAGGGAAAGTCATTCCACATGGTTGTCACACACAAAAAGAATAAGAATAGTTGGCATTCTGCTGACATCCATTCTCTTCTGTTCCTTAGACAAAGGTGAAAGCTTCTGGCCCAAAAGACACATCAATATTCACTAAATAAATTGACTTCTAATGCCTAATGTGTTACCTCTCAAACGGATAGGGGAATGTCCTCTTGTCCACCCCAATGGCTCCTTTTGAATTACCTGGATAACATCTGAGCCCCAGCATTGAAATAGTGACATTGGGCAGGGATCTCCCTCCTGGCTAGGGCTTCTGAGAGCCGTGTCACCCCAGCAGAGGGGCTGGAGAGGGGACCATGGCGTGATGAGTAGGATTCCCACCCGGAAAGGCACACTCCCTTGTGGTACCTTTTAAAATATCCCCTGGGCAGAGAGCAGCTATTATGATTCCCATGAAAAAGACACTGAGGCACAGAGAACCCAGTGACTTGCCCAAATCCGCACAGGTCATAAGTAAGCACTTGTCCTAGAACTGGAGCCCTGGCTTTTGCTTTGAGTCCTTATTGATGGCTCATTAATATTCCTGCCCGTCTGGAATTCCACAGGACAAATGTTCCCACAATGCAGGTATCCTTTTAAAATTATTCATAAAACACCAGCATGCTTCTTCCGCATATAAGAATGCTTTGGATATTTGAAAAATAATAAAATCTCTACCCACCCTCATCCTCTTGGAAATTAAGATTTTTTTTAAAAAGGGTTTACTCTTATGAAGAAGGGACTGTGAGATTTGATGATAAGCTGCAGCCCTGGAGCTTAATCTCACAGGGGAACCGAGATGTGTCCACTGATTATTAGAATCGTGGATCTTCTATCTGAAGGATCATAAAGGTTAGTTCATGTGGTCCTCACTCTGGTCAGAAAAGGGCCCCAAGACCTTGGCAACCTGCTGAGGTGGCAAAGTAATTTGGTGAAAGGGTCTCCTGGCTCCTGGTCCCAAGCCTTCCTCAGGCTCCTCACTGCTTCTTGAGCACAAGTCAGAGTGCGTGAAAGCCACACATAATTCCCAAACTATGCACCAAGGAACCCCAGGGGTGCCACAGGATATTTTAAATGTCTGAGGGAAATAACAGCAATACTTGATACCTGCCGGACTCCGTGTGAACTACTAGTGCCAGGTAGTTCACAGTGTCAACATGTCCTATCTTTCCAAAGCTGAGTTTTTGACTGTTGCTGTGCTAATGAGCAAATATCACATACACACAGAAAATCGATACGGGACAGGAAATGAGGGTGTTGGTGTCCACCCTGACCCAAGGTTTGAGAAGTTGTGCAGGGCTGGGGTGCACATATATCCCACTGGTAAGTAACTGTGATTATATAAGAGTAAAACTAAAATATCACAGTTTTCTTTTGATTTATCTATACAGTCTTTTCAAATGGCCACTAAGGGGTTAGAACATAACACTTAAAATACTGTGTGAAGCTAACCACTTGAAAATTGGAAGGGGGATTTCTTTTGGCTTGGAGTCCTGAGACAAAGCTGCTGAGACAAAGAGAAAGTCTTGGAACCTCTGCAGAGGAAGGCCTTGCTCCGGGAAGTGTGCTCCTGCACCTCTTCCCCTGTCATCCGGGGAGCTCATTAGAATTGCAGAATTCTCTGCCCCACCCAAACCAGAATTTGATCTTGCACCAGGTGGAAGGGCCCCAGGTGATCCTCTTACACTTGATTCACATTTGAAAAGCTCTGCAGAGAGAGTTCTCAGGGCAGTGTATGCAAAGCCTGGGACTGCTGGCTCCTAAGGGACCACACAGCTAGCATCCCCTGGAGTCAGGATCCCACCCAGACACTAGCTATGGATCTTGGGCTATTCTGTGACCTTTGAGCCACTGTTTCTTTAATCGCTGAGTGAGAATAATGGCCACATCCTGGCTCTTTGAGGTGGTAATAAAAGTTAAATGAGGTAATACAAAGCAGAATGGCTGGCCCGGAGGACATGGTCAGAAAACAATTGTTTTTGCTTCCTGAGTCTGTGGCTCTAGGGCAGATGATTTGTCCTGTGTTTGTGTGTGTGTGTGTGTGTGTGTGTGTGTGTGCATGTGTGTGTGTATACACGTGCACGTGCATCTTTAAAGGTTCACAGTTGGGGATCTCTGGGTGGCTCAGCGATTTAACGCCTGCCCAGGGTGTGATCCTGGAGTCCCCAGATTGAGTCCCATATCAGGCTCCCTGAATGGAGCCTGCTTCTCCCTCTGCCTGTGTCTCTGCCTCTCTCTCTCTCTCTCTTTCTCTGTGTCTCTCATGAGTAAATAAATAAAATATTTTAAAAAATAAAATAAAATAAAGGGTCACAGCTGCAGAAGAAATCGAGTCTGATTGAAGATCACATCTACTACAATGACCAAGCGATTACACATGGCACTGTCTTTTCAGGTCTTGTACCAAGGGGTGTTGCCTGGAAATGTGTAAGGTTTGCCTTAGGGATTTCATTGTGTGCCTATGTCCCTACAAGGAGGGCAAACACTGCAGGCAGGCCCAGGGCACAGGACTGGTGGAGGGATTTGTGTGTGTGGTAAAATACACACAATCATCATCTTAAGCATTTTTCAGTTTAAGTTCAGTGGCATTACGTCGTGTAGGCATCACCAGCATCCACCTCCAGAGCTCTTTTCATCTATTAAACTGAAGTTCTATACCCATTAAGTGAAGACTCCCCAGTCTCCCTCCCCGCAGCCTCCGGCCCCCAGCATTCTTACTTCCTGTCTCTAGAATGTGATCACTCTAGGTACTTCAAATGCATGCAGGCATGCAGGCGCACAGCACTGTCTTTTTGTGACTGGCTTATGTCACTTAGCATAATGTCCTCAAAGTTCATTCGTGTTGTAGCTTGTGGCAAGATTTCCTTCCTTTATAAGGCTGAATAATCGTCCATTATGTGGATAAACCATATTTTGCTTATCCATCCATCAGTCTACGGACACTTGGGTTGCTTCCTGCTTTGGATTCCTGTAGGTATGTACCCAGAAGTGGGATTGGATCACGTGCTTATTTCATCTTTAATGTTTTGAGGAGCTGCTCTACTGTTTTCAGCCGCGGTACCATTTTGCATTCCCACCAGTAGTGCACCAGGTGTGGGATTTGTTTTTGAGTTGTTTTCAAAAGCAGCATGAAGAAATGACATATGAGAGACAAGGACATATTCTCCCCTAGGACTGCGAGGTCCCCAGCCCGGGTGACCCTGCCTCACTCCTACAGGATCCGCTGCACACTTAGGGCGGTGCCTGGAAAGTAGAGGAGCTCAATACAGGATTGCAGACTCAAAGGGAGTGTTTCCAGGGGCGCCTGGGTGGCTCAGCTGTTGAGGGACTGCCTGTGGCCCAGGGTGTGATCCCAGGTCCCAGGATCCAGCCCCATGTCGGGCTCCCTGCAGGGAGCCTGCTTCTCCCTCTGCTTGTGTCTCTGCCTCTCTCTGTGTCTCTCATGAATCAATCAATCAATCAATCTTGTCAAAGTAAAATCAATGAGTGAGTGAATGAATGAATGTCCATCAAGAAGACCATTGTCGCAGAGTACAGCTTTTCTTCCTACACACCACCGCCACCTGCTGGAGACAGTTCACATTGCAGCTGCCAGGCTAATGCCCGCGCCTCTAATACTCTGCAAACGTTGATTTGTTTGGAAACTGCCTGTGCAGATTTTTGTGATCTTTTAGACAGGTTGAGGCTTCCTTTTGCTTTGTGAAATTTTTTAAATCAGAAATAAAAATGTCACAGAGTTAAGATAGTGGGTACACAAAAATGTGGGTGTGTCAGGGAGAGAGAGAGAGAGAGATTGAACTGGGATGACATCCTACATAATGGGAATAGCTTATATGGAGGGAAGCCCTGCGAAGAAATGGAATTTGGCAAAGTGTGGACAATGGTATGTAAAGATGCAAAAGGCCAGGACAGGGCCAGCCTTGAGGATTTTTTAAAGTGGTCACTTAGGGGCACCTGGCTGGCTCAGTGGGTAGGATGTATGACTCTTGACTGGAGGGTCCTGGGTCCGAGCTCCACATTGGGTGTAGAGTTTACTTTTTAAAAAGAAGAGAGGCAGCCCGGGTGGCTCAGCGGTTTAGTGCCGCCTTCAGCCCAGGGTGTGACCTGGAGACCCGGGATCGAGTCTCACCTCAATGAGGCTCCCTGCATGGAGCCTGTTTCTCCCTCTGCCTGTGTCTGCCTCTCTCTGTGTCTCTCAAGAATAAATAAAATCTTTTTTTTTTAAAAGAAGAAGCCACTTAATGCAGGTGATGTCCTAAATACAAACTATTTGTTCATTATAACAATTCTAATTATACCTTAGCTGCAGGGAAAAAAAAAAAGAACAACACCACTATTAACTGAGCTTGGCCTCTTTTATTCATATGCAATAAAACTATGACTTTTGAAGCCTAGAATGAAGAATTTAGCTTTAAAAAAAAAGAATTTAGCTTTTCAGTAGTTCAAACTGACCTTCCCAAGGTAACGGTCTGAATCCATTCTCTGACATATAAAATACCATCTCCACTCCAAAGACGTCATGGTGTAGTATACTAAGCCTAAAGCCTAAACATGTTTCTATTTCTTCTGCAATAACTGTTTCAAAATACTCAGCTTTTGGTCATTATTAAGGAGAGAAATGCACGGGAGTTTTAAGTCTGTCTTGCCTCCATGGACTATTTATATAGGTATATATATTATATAGGTTAAATAAGAAAAGATAAAGCCTGAAAACAGAGTAGGTGCTCAACAGAAATTTGTTTGCTTTCTTACCAGGCTGGAGTTTCTCTTCCATTCCCCCATATGGGCCCCACCTCCCCCGATCCATATCACCGATGTCCTGTGGGTGCCCTGAGTGATGGGGTGGGTTCTGGGGATTTATCAGTTTTAGTGCTCAGCCAACTGAGCCAGGAAGAGGGATTGTGTGAGTTGAAAGAGGAAAAGAAGAGCAGGGGTGAACTCCATCTCATTTGAAAACAGGTGTTAAAAAAAGAGAGAAAGAAAGAAAACAGGTGTTGCCTGATAAGAAACAGCTAGGAGAGGAGAGGTTTCTGAGAAGTCATTCTAAGAGGCCTTGTTTCCACAGCACCAAGCCCTGCAAAGGAGGTCCTCAGTGGGCCCGGAGGGTAGCAAACCCACGGGTTCCGCCCCCCTCACCAGGGACGTAGTTAGCTGCCAAAGAAGGCAGGACATTGGACTCAGGCCGACTGGGGTTCAGACACAAGCTTCCCCAGGCACCAGCTGCGTGGCCCCAGGCAGGACGATGAATGCTCTTAGTCTCCATTTTCTCTTATTAGAACAGGAAAGATGATTCTTACTTGTGACGTGGTAAGGATACAATGGACTAACTTATGAAAGCCTGTCCCAGGGAGGCCTTCTCATAGGACGTGCTCAAAATGGGTTTGTTCTCTTTGGAGAATGCCAGGTGCCCCTCCTCGTCTCGCCCCCCACCCCCACATATATATACACAGACCTCATCCCACACCCCTACAGATGCCCCGCCTGCCAGCCCCCAGCCTCAAATCCTTGACCTCCAAACTCAGTGGCAACTTAGTGAGCGTGCTGTGCAATGATCTACTGAGGTCTTTTTGGGAGTCTCAAAGATTTCCTGTTTATGGAGACACTATTGACTGATGTGGGCAATGATTTACAGATACACACACGCAAGCCAGGATTTCTAGAGGGAATTTTCATTGTGATCACATCTTCAAATGAATGGGTAAAGCCTCACTCAGGCGTCAGTCAGCTGAGGAAAAAATTATGGAGAGGATAGAGAGCTAGAAAGCCTTCCCAGAGTCCCTAGAAATCTATGCCATGGATGAGAGATAATGCTCTTATTTTAAGGAGGCTCTTGGAAGCACTCATAGTCTTGATGGGAATATAAATACCCATTTATTGAGTACTGACCATGTTCCAGGCTCTGTGTTATGACCTACATGCATTTTATAACATAGTCATTCCAGCCACTGGAATGGTTGTTTGAAGGTCATACTGCTAACAAACCATGGAGCTGTGAGGTAAGTCCAAGAATGGTGGTATGCCCAGGTGCCCAGGGCACTCACAGGAATCCTCCTGAGGGGCACATAAGAGCACACTCACAATGCAGGGTGGACTGCTGAGCCCTCTGACTACCCTGTCTCATCTCCCTCTTCTTCATGAGCAGGGTTACTGGTCCTCTTGGATTGTGACCTTGACTTACAGGGACCACAAGTCTCTACCAATGTTGTGAGATCCCAACTGGCTCCGCCCACCCAGGACCCTGACCCAGGGGCTGCCCCTACCTGCTGGGTTCCTGCACCACCTTATCCCCAATCGTGGCTTCCTAGCGGATCCAAACCAAGCAGAGGGAACAGGGCATGCAAATGCTATGAACCCAGGGACTGGGGGTATTTCCAGCAGCTGAAGCTCATGGAGCATGTGCAGGAGAGGCAAGGACTAAGGCAAGGCAAGGAAGGGGCAGGCGGGCACAGATCCCAGAAGCACCTAAGCTCTTCTTCCACCATCAGTGTTCTGAAAGCAATAGGAAGAGGAGCAATTTAGGCAGGAGAAGCGACTTGATTAACTTTGTAATGAAAAATATCTCTCTGGTAGTTTTAGTGGCCGTGACTTTGTTTTTGTTTTTGTTTTTAAGATTTTATTTATTTATCATGAGAGATACAGAGAGAGGGAGACAGAAAGAGAGAGAGAGAGAGGCAGAGACACAGGGCAGAGGGAGAAACAGGCTCCATGCAGGGACCCCGACGTGGGACCCGATCCCGGGTCTCCAGGATCACACCCTGGGCTGAAGGCGACGCTAAACCAGTGAGCCACCCAGGCTGCCCGTGGCCGTGATTTTGAATTCATCTGTCGATCTATATTTTTATTCCTTAATCCAGTAGATTGTTTCTAGGTGTTTAACAGAACTTGTAATAAAACTACAAATGGCATTCCTCCTAGAACATGGAACTCATTTTCATTTTTAAGATTCTCCCAACCAGGTGACCGCCTCTCCGCCAGCCTGCATCCAGCATTGGTTTCTCTTCCTCTGGGACAGTCTTTCCCTTATCCCCCTAGTGTGTGACTCAGCAAAAGGCCAAGATAAAAGGAGCTGAGTTGGGGATGAGGAGTAATTCAGTACAACTGGAGTGCAAGGGATCAGAGGTAAGAACTGGCTGCAGGGGATACTGGAGAGGAAGGGCGGCCCAGGTCATACATGCCCCATTCTCCTCCTAAAGCATTACCCAGAGTTAACAACTCTTTCTGTTCTGGAAATGCTTTCTTCACAGTGGGAGCCCAGCCCTCACTCATCATACTGTTTGGTAGTGATTCATTCATAAAGCTACCTCCCCGGAGCACCTGGGTGGCTCAGTGGTTAGGCGTCTGCCTTCAGCTCAGGTCATGATCCTGGGGTTCCTGGGATGGAGCCCCGTATCAGACTTCCCTGCAGGGAGCCTGCTTCTCCCTCTGCCTGTGTCTCTGCCTCTCTCTCTCTCTCCTTATCTGTGTCTCTCATGAGTAAATAAATAATATCTTAAAAAAGAAAAGCTATCTCCCCACGGGATGAAGCTCCATGGTCACCAAGGACTGTGACCCCACCATGGCTGCATATTCCCAGAATACAGCACAGTAAGAAGACTCAATCAATACTGTCCAATGACACAATGAACTAATGCCAGGGACAAGAGGCATGAATAAAGAAAATGAAAGTGGCGTGGCATGTGTATGCATGTGAGGACTATGAGAGCCCTGGTCCTACTCAGTAAAGAACAAACATCTCACAGGACTTCTGTTTGCTAAGTCCTAAGGCCCCCTCTGTTCTGCTGCTATCAATCAGTTGTTAACATCAACTAATAAGCCAGCATCTCCCTAAGCTCTTATTTGATGATGACTCTAGACTCTGCAGTTTCTCTTCTGTTAATAACTATAAATTTCTTGGGAGCAGGGGTGGCTCAGTCAGTTAAGCATCTGCTTTTGGCTCAGGTCATGATCCCAGGGTCCTGGGATGGAGCCCCACATCAGGCTCCATGCTCAGTGTGGAGTCTGCTTCTCCCTCCTCCTGTTTGTGAGTGCATGCTCTCTCTCTCTCCCTCTCTCCCCCCCTCTCCTCCTCTCTCTCTCCCCCTCTCAAATAAATAAATCAAATCTTAAAAAAAGAAAAACCCTATAGGGCACCTGGGTGGCTCAGTCAGTTAAGCATCTACCTTCAGCTCAGGTCATGAACCCAGGGTCCTGGGATGGAGCCCCGCATCAGGCTCCCTGCTCAGTGGGGAGTCTGCTTCTCCCTTTCCCTCTGCTACTCCTCTTGCTTGTGCTCTCATTCTCTCAAACAATTTTTAAAAATTAAAAATAAATTAAAAAATTTAAACACCCTACATATTTCTTATGAATCAGCACTTTAGGATTATATTTAACTGAATTCAAGACATGGTCCCCAGCTGTCCTTCACTGAAACACACTGCATTGGCCCTGAGATATTTGCTTTCCACACTCTCCAAACTTAATCTCACAGAACCCACCTGTATCACCAAAAGTAATGCTGAGTACCATTCGGGGTAAGAGTGAATAGATCATAAACGTTTCAAAATTATGTAATGTGGTCCCCTTGGAATGTCTAGCTCTAATACAAACCTTCTTCTGAACACCCAACCAGTAAATCAGACTACTAATTGTGTGTCTTATAAATCACAGGTGCAAACTGGAATAACCCATTTCCATTCTGTCCCTAGATGCTTCCTCTTTACCTCTCCCTTCCACCTGCCCTCATGGTCATCCATCTCAGAAACTGCTGCCTTCATTTGCCCTCATCCATGCAGACACTCCTTCCTCAACACCCCATCCCTGGTTTGTTGATTCTACTTTTCAAGTTAGAATCAACTCTACTTACCTTGCTATTTCCAACACCACTCCTAGCCTGGCCTCAATTCTCCCCCCACCTGCCCTACCTCTAAGATCCTCTTATTAGCTTGCTGGTTTCCTCCCTATACCCCTCCCTACCCATCCCTCCATTCTCCAGCCACAGTGATCTTTGTAAAATATGAACCTTGTCCTACTGGAATATTGGTAAAAAAATTTAAAACTTTCCCCTTACCTTTAGAATCAAGTCAACAATCCTCAGTCTGCCTCTAGGACCACTACATGATCCAGCCTTTGCTATTCAGAGAGGTTCATCTCACACCAGCCTCTCCATTGGTCACTATGCCCTTGTAATATGGGCCTTTTAGCATTTTACCAAGTGTATGCTTTTGTTCATGCACATTCATCTCCTCTACCTACCCTTCCATTTCTTAATTTCTACCTACCCTTCAAATGCCTGCAACTGGCCTCCTAACAAGCAAGTAAGATGAAGGAGGCAACAAGTATTTCTAAGTAGAAATAGCAGCTTGTTTTCAATGGTGTCAACAACTGAAGTGAAAAGATCATATCAGCTCTGGACACACACACACACACACACACACACACACACTGCTGCAAAAAAGTAAAACAAATATTTAAACACCTTAACATTAAATTTAAAAAAAAAAAAAACACCTTCACGAAACTTCAGAGAAGCAGAGTCTTTTACTTAGTTAGAAATAGGCTTCATAAGTAGTAATAGAAATAGTAACAGTAACTCAAAAAATAGATTATTTTTCTTATGCAACAGTTAAGTTCCCAGGGATGGTGTAGTGGTTCAGTGATATAATCAGGGACACAGACTCTTTCTTTTTGCTCCCGTTCAGTCAGTGTGTTGGATTTCATTTCCATGCTCCTTATTGCCTCATGGATCCAAAACAGCTGCTGTAAATCCAGGCTAAAGTCAGTATTCCAGGCAAGAAGAACTGGAAGAGGCAGCTTTGTATGTCGTTAGCAAAAACTGTGTCACCTGACCACCCTTAAATGAAAGATAGGGAGCCACAGAGGTTGTGCCAGCTTATGAGCATACTAGGGATAATAAATAGAAATTAATGGTGCTGTAATAGCAACACAAATGATGCTATAAATAATAGATTGTTATTTATTTCCCTATACAAAATGTCATGGATATTGTCTTTTATTTAGAATTGTCTTTCTTATATTTTTTAAATTAGAGTTCTGTCTTTATTATGTTAGGATTTCTACAATTTGTTTCCCAATATTTCCCCCAACTACATTTTCTTCATATGTTAAGACTTCTTTATATATATATGAATTTATATATAATTATATATATGTAATTTTAACAATAAAACTATTCAAGAACTTATGCTCTGTGTTTGATAATAGAATATACTTATACAGAAATGTAGAAGAATTATCAGAATGAGAATGGTATTCTCTGCAGCCTGTCTACTCTTTTGAATCCAAGAAGATTCAACATTCATCCAGCTAAAAACTATCCCCCATTAAATGTCCTGAAACTCAGCTAACAGCTCATGCCTCTGAAAGACACCAGGTGGCAGTGCAGCATAAGAAATGAGTGTGATCAAGGGCACTCATTCAATTCCACAAATTAAATCAGTATAATTTTTAAGTGCCTTACCCACATCCTTGTGCCACCAGTTTATCATGGCTTCAACTTCATCTCCAGAATGAGCAAAGTAGAATGCCCTTTCAGTGACACGTTTCATTTGGCTTATTAACATTCAAATTTTTTTCAGATGGAAGACTTGACTGAAAACACAACTGTGTTGTCTAATGCAACATCGCCCCAGGCACTTTTAACCTATTTTAGGAAATGATGAGATCACACTCTGATATTTGTTTCCCAAATTCTGAATCTTGTGGGACCTCCGTGGGTAGATGTTTGTGGGACAGAATGGCCTAGGTTGGGACGCCTGGATGGCTCACCAGTTGAGCATCTGCTCAAGGTGTGATTCTGGAGTCCCAGGATGGAGTCCCTCATTGGACTTCCTGCGAGGAGCCCCCTTCTCCCTCTGCCTATGTCTCTACCTCTCTCTATGTGTCTCTCATGAATAAATAAATAAAATCTTTAAAAAAGAAAGAAAGAAAGAATGGCCTAGGGTAAACTACCAATTTTTAAGGGTGAGACTCTAAGGTCTAAAGTTGTATTCCTTTCTTCTCCAGGAATTTTGAGTCTAAAGAAACAGACACATATGAGCAATCAGGTAAGGTTGTTTTTTTTTCTTTTTTAGAAAAGTATAATAATACTTCAATCTGCAAACGTACAAATCTTTTTCTGAATCAACTGAGATTTTGACACATGAAGAGATATTGAATCAGCAGAGAATTAGAGTAAAGGCAAAACTAGGTTATATCTGCATCCAGGGATGATACATTGATTTTTAACAGAATAGAAACTCCAGTGGACTTGAACCAATTGCATGGAGTTCTGTGATGGGAATTCTTTTCTGGCTGTGCTTGGACTTGGTGAGAAAAGCTACACTGATTGATTAGTAATGTCAGTCATAAGTGAAGAGAGGTGGGATGGTAATATATTTGTCACACATTGACAAATTTCCTATTTCTATCTTACTCTGGTTTGGTGCCACCTTCAGCCATTACATTTTTTGAGGACCTATTTTATATAAACTACTGTGTTGGTTGCCATAGCAAACACAAATATGAAAAAGTGGGGGTTTGGGGAGGGAATGGTCTCTACTCTCCCAAAGATGATAATATAGTAAGAAAGAATTAAGATCTATGTAATTTGAGGCAGGATCATGAAAGCGTCAAAAGGAAGCAAAATAGAGCATTCTGAGGGTTAACCAGGACAAAAAAACAATTCTAATCAAAGGGATCAGAGCACA
Source organism: Canis lupus familiaris (assembly GCF_011100685.1). NCBI lineage: Eukaryota > Metazoa > Chordata > Mammalia > Carnivora > Canidae > Canis > Canis lupus. Next base: position 44,340,342 of record NC_049235.1, read on the forward strand.
TGACCCAGAGGAGATGAAATTTTCTGTTGAGTCTTGAGTAACTAAGATTTTCATAAGATGTAGAATGAATTGCATAAAAAGAGTGATGTGAACATACATGAGAATAGGCATGGTTCCATCAGGAAATAGTTCCATGTGAAGGTGAGGGATAAAAAATAGTGTTGCAGGTGATAGATGTCACTTCATGGACTCTGTTTTCTGGAAAAGGCATAATTAATATATTCTCCATATATTCATTCATTAAATAGAATCACTCAGTGATATCTGCATGCCTTTATGTCTTAAAATGCTTGAATTCAAATGTTTTGGCAATTTATCTGATCTCTGAGTATGGCTAGGGAGAGAGAGGGCAAGGGAGATCTTGTACAAGATACCCAGACCTCTCTATACACTTATCTTGCTCGGATACCCAGACCTCTCTGTACACTTCTCAGCCCTCATGGACAGGTGTTGAATCTCAGTCTGTGAGAAGCCCACTGGATGAGACAGCAGTCCATAAACTTCTCCAACAGGGAAGTAGGCACATTGGCAGACTTGTTCTTCATGTTTTTCCTCATACCATTGGTCATTCCTCTACCATTGGTCATTGAAAGTCAACTTTTCTGGAGCTAGGATATATCTGACATGGAAGGGAATATCATTTCTTGCTATGAAAAACCATAATTCCTAAGGAAGAAATCTGGAGCTGGGAGCAGAATTCCAGAGAAGCATCAGTGACAAAATATGAAAACTTATTTGGAGAAATAAAAGAGAGAAATGACTTTGAGAATGGGTGACTAAAGAAATAGATATAGTAATAACAGAAATACAGACATCAGGGAGAACACAGTATGAGAGCTGGAGAGGAATTCAAGAATGAGGCTTACAATATCTTCAAGACATTCAGGTGAAGAAGTCCAACAGGTAGTTGGGAATGCTTGTGTCGGTGAGAAAGCAATAGAGACAGATTTGTAGAATCAGAAGTCAAGCTGATGGATTTGGTGCTTAAAATCCTGAGAAAAGATACAATTTATGGGAATCTTGGAAAAAATCCTATGAGGAAGAGAAATGGTTAGCCACTAGTCCAAAAGTGATGTAAAGAGACAAATCAGAAGATGCAGTGCTCACAGACCAATGGAGGAGAGCTTCTAGATGAAATGATGTGGGCAACAATGTGAGAGACTTCAAAAAATTCAAAGGGAACAAGCCTGTGTAAATGTCATTGTGCTTAAGGCAGTTTGGATACCTCCCACTTGACTATTGAATTTGCTGATTTCCCATATGAAAATCAAATGTAAGCCTATTGTGGCAGTAGAAAAAGGATATGCCTCAGTAGTGGAGGAAGTTGGTTTTAAAGAGAGAAAGAACTATGTCTTCCTCTGAGATATCAGGAACAAATAAGAGAATGCTATAGTCAGATGCCCACAGGGGAGGGGAGCAAAATAAGAAATGCTTTTTCCCCATGGACTGTGTTTTCTTAATGCTGTAGTGGAGAGGACCGGGAAAAGGAAGCAGGAAGTTGAGGAAAGAGCCATCCATTTGGAGTAACTGATGGGAGATGAGGAAGTTGCATCCAATGAACAATGGTCCATGAAAGACTGAGCTACGGGTGAGTAAGGGGTCATGTTAAAACAGTTGTGGGCTTCTCCTTGTAATGTTTCATGAAAAAGTTTCAATAAAGGGCACAATACTGGTCCGGATTGAAGAAGGGCATCACCAATCTGGTGTTGGGAATGATCACGCTGGTCCTGGATTCTGTGTTGGAGCCATGTGAGAGCATGCTGAATGATAGAAGATGAGTAATTATGGTGAGCAGGCTCCATGAAGAGGTACATCAAGTCTGCAAGCAACACAGTGTGTGGAAACAATTATATACTCCTATAATCAGAGGACCTCAACTGAATCCTCTCTCTACTCTTTTCCACTAGCTCTGCAAACATTCTGCAAAAATTTAACCCTTCTGCGTCCCAATTTATTGATTAGCACCAGGACAATAAGGCTTCCCACACAGGTTTATTCAGAATTAAATGTATTAGAAGGCACACGGGTGGCTCAGTTGGTTGAGCTTGAACATCTGATTCTTGGTTCTGGATTAGGTCATGATCTCAGGGTCGTGAGATCTAGCTCCTCATCGTCAATCTTTGAGCTTGGCATGGAGTTTGCTTGGGATTCTCTCTCCTTCTCCCTCTGTCTTTCCCACCCCTGTCCCTGGCTCACATGCGCATGCCTGCGTGCTCTCGCTTTCTCTCTCTCTCAACTAAATAAATAAATAAAATATTTTTTAAAAAAGAATTAAATATATTAGTACATATTAAAGTGGTTGAGACCTAGTGGGTTCTCAAAAAGTATTAACTACATTTTTTTCTGTTGTGCTAGAGCAATGTTATGTAATTTAAGTTTTTTGACAGCTGTAATTGGACATATGTGTCCCTGTTGTTACATTTGCCTTTTACATTTATCCTTTTACCATTGTGTCTTAAATCTCAAATCTTCTTATACCCAGTGAGTCATAAGAGATGCTGCTAAAAGGGCAATAATCATAAATGAATTGTTTCCATCATGGCTGGTTTCTAGGCAAGGTGCTTCTATAAGCACAGGTCAGCTGAGTCTCTTCCTCAGGTGCACAAAATAAAGCATGCCATAGAACATTCACAGAGAACCTCAACCCACATTAAAAGACATGATTGAATACAGTATACTGTAGTTATTATCACTTATCATTCCCCAAAAGCAGTTTTTCATGTTCTTTAAATATAACAAAAGTATAATGAATGCTCATGAATCTCCTAAATTAGTCTTTGAACAATACCACCAAAAAAGCCTACTATCTACATCTACGATATTGTAGAACATTTTCTGGCCCCAACTGGCCTTGCCATGGGCACCTGGGACTTTGCCAAAGGTTAAACCTGGAGCTAAATCGTTAATTCTTCACCCACCCCCCTCTCAGTCCTAACACATCCTCACATTTAACTTAATTTGACAGACTCCCAATAAACCAAGATGTCAGCCCAATAGTTTTTCTTTTAATTGGAAATGGATCAAAAAGAGTATATTGATTAAGTGAAATTTGTAGGCAAAGGGAAAATAAATTCAAACTTTATGGATAAATAAGTGTCCTTCCATCTGTCTTAGGAACATGGGTCTTTATGGAAATCCTATACTTTAAAAATAGTGGTTATCAACCATCTCCGCTTTTCTCCCTCTACCTCTCGGGGGATTAGAAATCATAACAATAAGAGTGCTGGAATGCCTTCCCTATTTCAAAAGCTCAGTGGATGAGCTCACAGTAAGGCTTAACTGGCTCCTGCTATAAAGAGGTAGGAAGCAAAGGGAATTAGCATTCTCTGAGCATCTATTAGTGACAGTCATTGCTCTACCCATGTGAGGTTAGTATTACTACTAGATGGAAAAAAAAAACACAAAACAAAACAAAAACCCCCCAAATCCACAGAACACCTGGGTCTTATTCTGGGCAGAGGTGTGCTGGGAAGAGAGAGAACAATTTATACTGCTCTTTTCTTATAGGGGCTGGTCTCCTGCCTAAGAACTGGATTATATACAAGAAAAAACACCATTTGAAGCTTCTGTCAATTCTTTGTACTTAGGCAGGACCCAGAGTAAATGTCCTTTGTTTGGCAGAGTGGGTTCATAAGCTTTAAAAATGCCTTGAACTTGTATGGTATAGGGAGTAAGAGACAGATTGCTCTGTACATTCACAGAAATTTAAAGTTCAAGAGGGGAGAAAGGTCTTGGTAGAAGGAGAAATCCAAGAAGATACAGGCAAATCTGTGTCTAAGGAAGACACAACCATGAGAAATCCTCCACAAAACAAGACTAGCTGATTGTGGTTGGATTTTTAATTTATGTGGGTGAACACCCACTGCTGTGCCATCATCCCAACCTTCTGGGAAAGTCCGTCCTATGTGGTAGGCTTGTGTTGGTGGAAGTTCAGAAAAATAAAGGCATTTGGTAGAAGTAAGATGCCAACGGTGGTCAAGGGTTCAGAGAAGTGGGATATGAGAGCAGGAGGTGGCCATAATAAAAGATAGAAGGTCAAGAACTCCTAAGAGCTCAGGGAGACAGGGGTGAAGGGAGTGCCAAGGGTGGGGGTGTCAGGTTACCCACTGAATGTCGAAATGCATATTAAAGACTGCAGTGCCCTGTGAGGCAGAAATCGGTATGGGTGTGTCTGTGTGTGTGTAAATATTATTAATTAATTTATTAGTTAAATTATGAACTTCTTTTTACTGAAGTTGGAGAATACAAACAACCTATCTGATGTCATAGCACCAGTAAGGGATGTTGCTGTCAAACTCAAAAGCCTAACTTATTTTTACTACATTTTACTCTTTGTCCAAGAAATAATAGCAAATATTTATTGATGCCCTTAACTGTTTTCTCAGCCCTGTGCTGTGCTGAGCCAGGTAATAATATTACCCTCATTTTACAGCCGAGGAAACTGAAGTTCAGAGGGATTCCAAAACTTGCTAGAGCTCACAAAACAAACAAAAGGCAGAGCCAAGATTTAATGTTAGATTTTTCTAGCCCCACAGTGCCAGTTCTGAACTACCAAGTATATAGCTTGGCCTGGGATGATATAAAACGGAGTTGATAACACAGGTGCTTACCCACAGACTAGCCGGTATTCTGGGTTATTCATATTAACAAATTAATTGATTGGGTTGGTATAGGGGCAAGGTGGTTTTAAAAACCCTATACAATCAGGAAGCCAACTGAGAAGCTTGTTATGCTATTCATCTTGACAAGATATTCAGGACTGAGTAGTGCCAAGCATAGGGAAAATCTAACTCTTTTCAAGTGAATCCCAGAAATCTGGAGAAGAAAAAGGTGACTCATACAAGAAAGTCCTTTAAAAGCATATTTTTATTTGCTATAAGAATATAATCTGGCATTTCTATACAATCCATCATGCAAAAAAACATGGTAGGCATTTTACAAGCAAAGCAGAATCTCGGTATCTGTACATGTGTTCAATCAAGATATTAGCCAAAGCTGAAAAATAATATATTGGGATAAAAGAATATAGAAGGAGCCAACTGTCTTCCCTAGGATCATGGCTTCTAACGTCAAGAAAGCACAGCCACCTTGCTGTCTCAATGCCTAAGACTGAAAGAATTGACGGATAGATGAGGAACATCATCGATGATCCCCTGGGGAGCAAGGAGGCCACTACCCATGGGCAGTTTCATTGTGTGGCTAAATGGCTCTGTGAAGCAACACTGGGGCATCTGTATACAAACAGAGAGGAACTACCTGTTGAGCTAACCTAATTCAGGTGGAATAGACACTGCCAGCCTGCAGAAGGATCCTTTGCTTAGGCACCAAGCAGGGAGTTAAGAATTACAATTGCTTTCCTAACAAAAAGTCACAGTGATTTTTTTTTTTTTGTATAGTAATTAAATTTCCCTGCAATACCGTCATAAAGCATGTTTTAAATAAATTGCTCAATGGCATGATGGGCACTAAACTCTGGAGCTGGCCCACCTTGCATAACTGTGGTTTACTGGAAGTGACTGTGGCCAAAGAGTTCGAAACCCTTTACGATCAGACCCCCAAAGGCTGTGGCCATCAGTGCGCAGCTCCTTCTTTGCAGGGGAGCCTGAGAGTTTTTTCTGGATGTGGAATGTTCACAGCTACATCTGTCGTGCTCTTATTACTCACTGAGTTCAGCAATAACATTCCAAATCCGTGTTACCTCAATCTTCACCACAAAAGGCAATGGGTATTATGAATCCCACTTTCTAGTTAAGCAAACTGAGGCTTTTAAAGATTATGCCATTAGACTGAGGACATGCAACTAGTTATAGATGGGACAGGACTGGTGACCAGGACTGCCAGACAACACATGTAAATTTTCCACTGCCTCAGACCATTTCTTGAAGGGGTCAAAAGTTATTTCTGGCCTTGAACATTTCCTTACCAGTTTGTGTGATTTTAGGCCCAAAGTGAAAAGTCTAGGAGACATTCAGGAGAGCTAAAAATGTCACAGTGAAGAGAAGTGAGTTACTGACTTCCATTCCACCAAGAGCTGTAAGAGCAACTGAGATCCCAAAGGGCCTTTGCTATGCTATATGGTCTGCTGAGAGGATGATCTGAAATTTAACTTAGAGGTATCTCCAAATTTATGGAGAAAAATCTGCAAATAAGGGATTCAAATTAGGTTCAATAATTTACACTCTCCTGCCCCAGGACCACGAGACAAAATGGACATCTCCTGGGGTAGATCTCAAACCTGGAGTCTCTGAGGCATGGGCATCCCATTGATTTCTAGCACTGTCAACTATAAGTAAAAGTAACAAATTAGAAGTAGAGCCAAAATGTTATTTCCTGCAAACTCTCACATCTCCAAAGGGACAAAATGAGGCAGGAAGCCTGTCATGAAAACCAAAGCAAGGATCTTTATTTTTAACTCATATCTGCTTTATGAAGCCTCACTTTAGAATCCTCCATGAACTCAACTATTCATTAGTCTTCTTTTCCCTCTGCAATTGTTACATTCAGAAACACAACTTTTAACTTTAATGCACTTACTTTGAAAGTTACATATTTACCTGGATTTTAAATATTGTAATAATCACTGTAATTAAGGAATGCACTTGTAAAAACATTTTTCCCATTGTATTTAAAACTGGAAAAAGTGTTTTAAGAAGTGCATTTCTTAACTACAATGATTATTAAGCCAATATTCTTATTGCGGCAAGTCAACTTCTAGGGATAAAAGAAGTGTCAGTGGGAGGAATTTTCTAAAGAAGATGCATTATTTTAACCCGGGTCCAACTTAGACTTTGAAAGATCTATACAAATAAAAGCCACAGGAGACTACCGTCTTATTATTGGAGTCTGTGTTGACTCCCAGGTCCAGTTACAGATGCGTCCTTTACAGAACAAAGGGGAAAATCACATATGGACTTCACTTTGCCTTGATAGAGTCCATCACAAAAGCACCAGCCCTCCAAGGCCTCCAAGGGTCTTGGAAACCTATCCCACTGTGGCTGGTGAGTGCTGAGAGGAAGTTGAGTGGGCCTTTCCTTCACTGTCCCCTTGACCTATTTTCTGTTCCAGTTATGTGAGATATTCTGAATCTTTTTCATTTTGATCCTCTGATCCAGCATCTTGTACCTCGCAGGATGCTCATCAGTTTTCTTTGGGACCGAAGGTGCGTAGGAACTAGATGCATAAGCAGGGCGTTTAAAATGACGCAGAGGAGCCTTGATGACTGGCGGCCATGCAAAGGAAGACAGACAACCATTAGCCTCACCAATGACATGGCCCAACCTAAACACTGTGGGCAATGTGCTCCCCCCTAGGCCTGTCTGTTTTCTTTAAAACCAGGACACAAACAAGTTGGACCCTCACTGGAATCTTACTGCAGATAGATGAAAAAAGACATTCTCACCTTGGTCATTTACTTAAATAAAGACAAATTCTTAGAGATGGACAATGATGACCCCAGAATACGAGTGTTTTTTTGACAATGAATGTTTGGGGTTAAGGAAGTGAGAGGAGCAGTGGGATCACTTTAGCGAATAGCAAAGCAAACACAGGTGAGCAGAGTCATACCATGAATCAGCATTTAGCATTATATATAAGCTTTTAGGTTCAGCAAAATGGCACACAATCCTGAAGTGCTAAAAAAAAAAGGACATTACTGAGAGAGTATTTGCCAAACACATATATAAAGGTCTTATATCCAAAATATATATTTTTAAACTCTTAAAATTCAGCAAAGGGAAATAAACAATGCAATTTACAATGGAGCAAAAGATCTGAACCAACTCCTCACAGAAGATATGCATATGGCAAAAAAAAGTAACAATTTATGTCATTAGGGAATTGCAAAGTAAAACAGCAATGATATACAGTACACACCTATCAGGATGGATAAAATCCAAAACAAAACAGATGACACCAATCGCTGGTGACGATGCAGAGCAATAGGAACTCCCATTCTTGCTGGTGGGAATGTTAAGTATTACAGCCACTTTGGAAGAGTTTGACAGTTTCTTATGAAGCTAGTCATAGTTTTACCACATGTTCCAGCAATTGCGCTGCTAGGTATTACCCAAATGATTTGAAAACTGATGTCCACATAAAAAACCTGTACATGAATTTTATAAAAGTTTATTCATAATTGACAAAAACTATAAGCCAAGAACTCCTTCAATGGTTAACTGAATAAACATGTTGTAGAACATCTATAAGTGGGTTATTATTCAGTGCTAAAAAGAAATGAGCAGTCAAGCCACATAGAGACATAAAGTATTACTGCATTCCTCCTCCCTCTGCCCCCAGCTCTTCCCCTTCTTGACAACTTAAATATACAATCATAGGGGGTGGTTAAGTTCTGGTACGTTCTTAAAATATACTACTGTGATACTATGGAAAAGCCGATATAGATATCTATTAATAAAAGTAGAGGTTCATGTAATACTGTTAAACCAAAAAAAAAAAAAAAAAAAAACCAGTAAATATAATCTAATCTTATTACGATAAAAATGTACCAATATGTGCATCAGAAAATCCGGAAGATCACATCTTTAAATCCTGGCAGTGATTAGCTCAGAGGAGTAGATACATGGTTTTTGGTTCATTGTTTCTACTTTTTAATTTTTCTATGATGATCAGTTTTTAGTGACATAACTTTTGAAAAAGAAACATACTACTGAAATTTCTTTCCATAGAATTGCAAGTCAGAGCTTTTCTACAAAATCATGCATAATAAAAAGCCAGCAAAACTGAGGTCATTTTGGGTGTTAGTCTGAGACATCTCCGAGAGCTCAGAGCTGACTATATACTTTTTCACAGTCTGTACACTAATACGCATTCATTGACTTCTTAGAGTTCTTGGGTGTTGCTGATAGAACAGTGAACAAAACAGACAGAAATCCCTGCCCTTGTAGGACTTCCATTCTAGTGACCCCTACTGAAACTTGTCACTTCGCTTACAGAAGAAAAAAGTGTTCAGGCATAATTAGGGATGCTATTACTACCATAACACCCACACTACCTTTGCCTTCTGAGTTAGGCTAACACGAAGTAGAGACTTTGAGTAAATGGTCGAGTAGTGACATAATAATATCTATGCGGAAGAACAGAGAGGTTTTTTGGAAAGACCTCAGAGCACTCAATTCCGTGCTTTATGGTGAACAGCACAAAACACTCTAGAAACAAGTGTAAAAACAGCCCTGTTACCCTGGAGAATGGGGTAGAAACAAGAGAGGCTTCAGATTAAAAGCGGATTGTTGCAAGCATCTGGGCTAGCTGATTTACTGCTCTTCAAGTCACAATCCCTCTCCATATTCATTCTATTTTCACTACTCAGCATGAACCCAGCCAAAGTATTATTGAATTTCCCACTTCTCAGCATGAAGAGACATTTACCGTTTGCTGGAATTCTGATCATCTGAACAAAAACTCCCCTTGCCACTGGAGTCGCTGCAAATAGAGTTGAGCCTGCTGATAGAGATCGGCTCCCCACCAAGATTGTGGAAATACTTACATGCCTGCTGTCACCCTTACTCAAAATGTTGGAAAAAAGAAAAATTCATACAGTGCTGTTCTGTACGCATTGATTACCTTTCCTCTCTGCAGGGGAACATGATTTGATGACAGAGCAAAAGAGCAGAACCAGGGATAAGGCCACCATCTTGAATTTAGAGGAGACTTTGGTTTAGGGGGTGCCCGTGTGGCCTCCTAGGGCCCTTTCATTTGTATACTGGCTATTGCTTAGATACTGGAAGAGGATCTGATCCTTCCCCTTTCAACAACTGCACACATTCCACAGCTGAACCTGAGCAGTGGTGTTAAAATCCACCCCCTCCTTCCCCCGGGGGTAGAAAATAACCAAACTGAGAACAGAATCCCCCTCCCCTCCATGTGCTTGGTTGTTAGCAAGTTGGACCTTTTTTTCCTCTTGGGGACATAGTCACAAAGTCTGCTCTCATCTCTTAGAGCAATTTACTTGGTGGAAATGGTCTAATTAGCTACTGAAGATCTGACAAAGGCACATATCGCTGCTCAGAGCCTGAACGTGGGAGAGTCATTATCTCTATTAGTTTCAAATGCACTTAGCAAAAGAAAAGTGCAAGACAAAAACTGACACATCACCATCCTTTATTTCACAATTACACACAATAATTTGTTTTTCATAAAAGCAGCCCTCTTTGAGGAGTTTGAATCCCCGTTTGTTTAAATCTCATCTTCCTCGTAAACACCACAGTTCTCCCAAAAGTGTGTGTGATCATCTCCCTTTCCTCAGCCATCACCGACCTGTTTTTCCCTCTCTGTTTCTGTCTCTGTCTCTGTCCTTGAGGCCATTTTGCTTGGTGGTTACTTTCTTTATGGTGTGGGAGATGAGTGCATAGAATTGTTCTTCTGGAAATAGATTCAGATTTAGTCCTACATCAAATTAATACGGTTAGTTGGATTCAGGTATTGCAATGTGAAAGAGGACTTTTAAAGCTCTTTAAGAGTATATTAGTCTATTATTGTTTCTCAAAGTACCCTTCAATAAAGTTGTGAATGTAATAGGTGTTGTTGAGGGACAGGGAGATTCCTCAGTCAAATTTAACTGGGTTAAAGTCAAACTACTATCTTCATGGCAGGACTTCTCAGACACCCAAATAATGGGGATGTGTATTAGGAATCCTTAAGAAGAGCCGACAGCCTGTGGTTTTTCTCAATCTTATTAGGTTAAGAAATTCCCTTCATCTCACAGAGTGTTCAGCAGAAAACACTTTCAGAAAAGACTGTCCTAATTCATTATTATCTTTATCTTATGGTATCATATCATCTACTGTCATAAATCCCTACTTCGGGACACCCCGTTGTTTCGCACAAAGTGAGAACAGACCACGGAGAACTATCACTGGTCCTCAGCTAGTGCTGGTCCTGCCCACTCTCCACGAGTTAAATAACAATCTGTGTGAGAATCTGTCTCTGTTCTTTTGATCCTCTCTGACCTCACGGTGGTCTTCTGCTTCCAGTCACTACAGGAGTAGCAACTCCTTATGGAGATTTTCTGAATCTCTGTTGCAGAGCACTACCTCTGAGGGCAGCAACTTGGTCTACCCTTAGCTTCTGAATAAATTCTAATATTAGCACCATTCTAAAATAAGAACTGTTGGACATTATGTTTTCTGCCCTTTCAAAGATAATGCCATGATATGATCTTTGCAAAAAAACCATTTCCATTTTAGACCTTTTCTATCTGCATTCACACACACACACACCCTAACAAATAAAAAAAAAAATATTTGTTGCCTCTGAAATGCTGTTTTACACGAAGAATAAAATGCCACTGCCATACATTTCATTTCTAAAATCAATGTCTACTTGTGGTATCTGCCTGAAAGCGGATGGAAGGCTCTTATAAAAATGCGCAAAAATCATTCATGAGTTCTGAGTTGCAAAAGGATCAGAATGCTAACATCAGCTCCATCAAGGATGGAATGATATAAGAACCGAGCTTGTGATTTTCATTTCAGGATTCACCATGGTAAAATAGCTATGATACCTGACATACATTGTGTGCTAGGCACAATGCTAAGAATTTAATGTGAACGAGCTTTTAATCTTCTTTACAATCCTATGAAGTAAGCACTGTTATCACCCCCTTTTTGGGTGAGGAAAACCGGGGCTTAGAGAGCTTAAGTAACTTGCCAAAGCCTACACAGCTGGCATGCAGGAAGTCTGGATTCTGGATTCACATCCAAGTGGCTCAACTTCAGTGCCTTCACTCGATATTTAAAGTAACCTTGGACCCAAGTTCAGAGTAAGTTTTGATAAGTAGCATAATAAGTTAAAGGAGTCAAACTTGTACCTCATTAATACTCTCAATATTTGAGTATCTAATCCGTGTAATATATAGGATTCTTGAACACACTTGTTAGTAGGTATACTCACACTCCCCCCAAAGCAAAAGCAAATCATCCTCTTGCCCCTTACACATGCACCTAATATAATTTGTGATAATGGCTCAGGAAGGAATTATATAAAGGTCCTGGCTAACAGGTCTCTTAAATAACTGCTCTTATCTCTTGCTTTACTTATGCCAGGTTGGAATGTTAATAGGAATTCCAGAAGTCACAACCATTGTTGATGAACAGTCAAGCCAAGGTAGAGCTTCAGGATTTTGGGTGAAATTTTTAATTTGGTGGTTCTTACCCAGGGTGCAAATGAGAACCACCGGGGGAGCTTTTAAAAATCCCAAAGCTCAGGTCAATTAAAGCAGAATCTAGGTGCATTTAGCCTGAGACCTCAGGAGTTTCTAAAGCTCTTCAGATAATTCCACTGTGTGTGTTTGAAAACTACTGTTTTGGTTTCTCCAAACATCTCCTTCTTTATTTTCACAAAAGAAACAATAGTTAATAATATTTTGCACACACAGAGTGTTGTGTAAACTGTGGAGAGCTAGCCAATGTTGCTGCTATATTTTGATCACAACAAACTGCCTGGGTGGGGAGGAGTCTTTATGCATCTGTTAAAGTTACTTGCAGTCTTCAGAATTATGCTTCCCCCCTGCTCCTGTCTACCACACTTTGTTCTTCTTATTGGGCCTACCATGATGACAAAAGCTCTGAGAAATGAAAGGCATTCTTTTGTTGGAGACAGCAACTTCAGTGCCATCATCTGAGGACTGTAAGGAGATCCACACCAAGAGCCAACCCTGAGATTAGCCATTATTTTCTAAATAAATCTAACATCCAGAAAAGGAAAAATATAAGACAAGACAAAGAGCATGTTCCTGATGTCTGTCTGAGGGGTAAGATAAGAGTGAGAGCTCTGCAGGCAGAGATCTAGTTTGTTGTTGTTTAAATTGTTGTTGAATTTATTAAAATAAGTTGACTGCCAAATGTTATAACACATTCCTGACTCGTGGCTATGCAACTTGTCCCAGGAGAGAGGACCAGTGGGAAGGGAACATCTGTCCTGCAGGCAGTGCTCAGGGGACTCCATGGGCCTTCCCTGGGCCCCAGCCCTGACATAAGGCAGTTAACAAAAGGACCTGGGCACTCCTTCACAGCCACTTCTATGGACACATGTACCCCCTGAGCCATGTCAGCAGCAAGGGGTACAGCCTGTCTCATCCGTGCTTTTCCTTCTACCTACATGTGGACTAAATCCACTGTTCTTTGTGAGAATCCACAGCAAACTTTATACAAGACTCCTGTACTTGAAATAAAAATGCTGAGCAGGAAGGTGGCATTTTGGATGGATTTTTAAAATATTGAAAACCACCAACTCTAAGTCCTCTGGGAGAATTTTCTCAGCTGGTGGGATGAAACATCACTTCCCACTTACAAAACACATTCAAGGTGAGCCATTTGGAATGGGCACACTATAAAAATTCCCCAATGCCTAATTATCTCAAGATATCTTATTTTTAAGACAGGACGCAACACTAAGCTTTTGGCCCATTCTGCCAATGGACAAGCTAGGAGTCTTAAAGCCTGCTTCTACCACTCCTGATTTTTCTTGGGCAAGTCACTTCACCTATAAGCTTCACGATTCTCCTCTGCAGCCCATGTGTAACGATGTTGCCTATCTCATAGGGCTGCTGGAAAGAGTCAGCCACATTGGGCTTTTAAAGGATTTCCTACAGCGTCTGGCATAAAGAATGCCTGCAGTTCCTGATGACTTCTCTTAAGATGCTTGTAGGGAGAGTGACCATGTCCAAGGGGAACTCCCGAATGCCAGGAAGACTTCTAGGACAGGCACTGTCATTTCTTACAGGACTGACTTTGGGCTGCTAGTTATAGTATTGCTCAATTTGAGATAATCCACCCTTTGGGACAATCTGCCTGATGTTTGTTTTATGCCTCTGGATGTGTTTCCCCTTTGGACTCTTTCTAGGATATCTTTTCAGATTGTCTGCAATTCCAACCGGGTTTATATCTGATTCTGGTCAGGTCAGCCACATTAGCTAATTTGGCATGAATCAGTGGCATTTGGAAGGTGAGCTCATGAGAAAACACAAAATCAGCCAAAAGACTCCCCTCAATGCTAGTATCAGCTCCATGGAGGACGGAAACAAGAAGGGTTCATCCCATTCCCAAGGGAGAAACACACCCTTTAAACCTCCAGCAGTTTCGATCAATTGGTTTCCAAAGCTGGTCTTTTCCTTAAAGGATAAATGGAAGATACTAATACATTTCAACAGAATAGACTTGGTTCTTGTTCATTATCTAGGCTTCCCATGAGGTGTTTTGAAAAATGAAAGTGAAACATAACAACTTTTATAAACCCAAGGCTATACTGTTTAAGAAGATTAGTAGTATGGTCTCCGTCCTCTGTACCATTCAGTGTTTTCACATCCGTTATTGCAGCTGCCCCCATCCTTGGAAGGGGCCAGATTCAGTTCTGTCTCTACTCCCCTATGACTCAAGCACATGATTTCAGTTTCCTTTTTTTTTTAATTAATTAATTAATTAATTAATTAATTTATGATAGTCACAGAGAAGAGAGAGAGAGAGAGAGAGAGGCACAGACACAGGCAGAGGGAGAAGCAGGCTCCATGCACCTGGGAGCCCGATGTGGGATTCGATCCCGGGTCTCCAGGATCGCGCCCTGGGCCAAAGGCAGGCGCTAAACCGCTGTGCTACCCAGGGATCCCTGATTTCAGTTTCCTACGTAGAAAAGAGATGATAACTCTCACTACAGAGAGCTGTGATGATAAGCGAAGGAAATCACTTAAGTGAACAGTCAGCATGGCACTGACATGTGGTAGGTGCTATCTTGCTATCTATTTCTAATCCTTCCTCAGATGAAGACCCTACAATTCAGGAATTAGCTGGAAAATTTGCAATTGCCAGGAAAATTCAGTAGTAGTATAGTTTCCCAGCTAGGGAATTCATCTGTCTCCTCAAGGCACAGAAAGCATTATACTGAGGCAACAATGATTAGTGTCTCTTCCTTTCATAGAAATACAATTTAGCAACATAAACCCAGCCAGAAAATCACTCTTAAACCATACCCATCATATGTATTGTTGTCTAAGGTGATGATCTATCCTTATGCTCTTCAAGGTGTATTTTATATTAAAACTACAATAATGAAGCCCATCATCTACATTTTAGAAGATGCTGGCTCTCCAAGGACTTTACCTCAAAAACATGAGACTGCTCAATAACCTACTGGATCCACATTTTCACCTCACAGAGCAAAGAGCACAAAAACAGGAAACCTGCTGTCTGAGAAGCTATCCAGAAGGAGCTGAGAGGACACTGCACGAACCAAATCACTACCTAGGATAGAAAGATGACCCATCAGCATTTCTAGGCCCCCAGAGGAACATATGTCCATAGGGAAAAGATAAACCATATGGTTTTGTGGCCCTTCATCCAGCCTGAAGCTGTTTGCATCCACCTGCAGTTCTCAACCTGGCTGCACATAAGATTAGTTGGAGAGCTTTGAAGTTTACTGATGCCCAAGCCCTACCCCTAAGAATCTCCGAAACGATCCATTATTTTAAGGTGGAGCCCAAGTATCAGTATGTTTGTCATGTCCAGTGATTCTAATGTGCACCAAGTTTGAGAAACACTGGCTTAGGTTCCAAGTTTGTTCTGAGACTAAGTCACCTTATACTTGGGCATTAAGGGATGCCTGGGGCAGGTGGCAGGGTTTTGTCATTACATGCAGGAGTTTCCAACCCATGGCCATGTGCTAAGATCTGTGACAAGAACTGAACCCATGAAAATATACTCTGGGGACAGGTGGTGTGGTATTATTACAAGAGAAGCATGAGTTGGGACAGCACATAACTGGGTTAAGCTGTTACTAGTTGTAAGATTCTAAGAAGATAAACTATTCTGGGACTCAGGTTTTCTGTTTCTGTTTTTCTGAAAAATGGGAAGAACAGTAACCGCCTTGCATGGTGCTCTGAAGATTTTAAAGGGGATGTAAATGAGATAACATATGTACAGTAACTTGGAACCTTGCAGACTGCCAGCATGTCGTAGGTGCTTGGTATGTGGCTACCATTAAAATTTAGCACAGGGGATGAATGGTCATCACTGAGGGCCTTTTAATGGTGCCTCCTGATGGATTTGTTATTATAGTGTAGAAAAGTCATACAATTCCCTGCACAACTGGATTTTACTACATGAAAGACCTTACCAAACAATGAAGAGATTAACTTAATGAATTTATTTGTGAACACTCGGCAGAGAACATTCTGATTCATGAAAGACTATCCAAAATGTGCATGTATATATATATGGAAATGTATTTATCAGCTACCTGAGGGAACCCCTTTGCTGAAACTTAGGGCCATTTGGAGCAAAGCAAAAACATTTAGCCCACATTCTAAACTATTTACACAAGGTACAACATGCATGGATGTTCATGAAATCACTTTGGGTAATGCCTAACCATGAATGTGAGTGAGTGCTGGAAATCCTGGCTGGGATGGGAAGTGTGACTTAGACAACAAACCAGAATGAAAGAATTTCAGTCCCTGAATTCTAATCTGGGTGCAATTAGGAAAATAACAAGGACATTTTTGATTCTTAAGACTCTTTGCATTTATTATGCTGAGGCATAATAATTCTTCAAGTCACCTTCATTGGAAGCCATTCTTAAATCACTGACGCCTTGGTTTTTTTTTCAATGCTTCTTTATGCTTTACCCCACAGATGATTAAACTTGGCTACAAACCTCATGGGGATAGGGAAAGGGTATTATGCACACTTGCATCCCCAGAACCTAATCACAGAACTGGTAACAGTTGGTGCTAAGAAACATTTAATGAATGAGTAAACTACTCTGCATCATACTCGGTAACCTTCACAGATTTCCCACCTACTAAAGAATAAAAATGAATCACTTAGGATACACACCAGCTGGCAAAGTTGAACAGCATCTACAGGCCCTGACATTGTCCCCTGCGTCAACAATGTCTCGATACCTAGATTTGCTGCCCATGGTTGCCATCAAAGGGTGCCAGCAAGTTCCTTCCCTTTGAAGTCTCCAGTCTGTAGCCCGAACACACTTGCTTTACACAAACACTTCAACCTCAGCTCCTTTCTATAAGTCTTCCTAGGGGGGCGGGGGGTGGGGGTGAATGGGTGACGGGCACTGAGGGCGGCACTTGACGGGATGAGCACTGGGTGTTATTCTGTATGTTGGCAAATTGAACACCAATAAAAAATAAATTTATTATTAAAAAAAAAAAGTCTTCCTAGAGTGTGGAGAGGCACTGAGGCATGGTGTTCAAACCCCTCTCCCTCTGACAGAGAGGTGAAAGAGGAGGAGCAATTAAGTAAGCCTGGAAAACAAGCTCTTTTCTTCTTCAAACAATGGCTGGCTATTAAATGCCCTGCAACTTGATGATTTAATGATTAATGGTTTCATTTAATAAAATTATTATTTTAACTAACAACAACAACAAAAAGAACAAAAAAGTCCTCCCTCAAGGAGGGATCATCTTCAGTTTAGCTCTTTCATTTTGTTTGCCCTGGCAGGCCCAATGTATGTGAGGCATGCTGTTTCAAACGAGAAAAAAATATTTTGGAGAAAAGCTAAATCTTTTTCTTGAGCTTTTTCCATCAATGTGTGCGGTTTTCCACATGTGCATATGAAATGGGAAGTGTAAGGCTCAGTCAGTAGCTCTGCCCGTTGTTCATACCAACAAGGACCTATGCCAGAAGAAGCCTGCAAAGCTAAATTTCACCAGGTTTGTAGAGCTCTGAAGTGCCAACTCAATACATCACGAATGAGCTTTGATCCAGTCCACAGAAAGAATGACAACCACCATCCCTTAAACAGAACTCAAGATGAAAGAATCAAAAAGAGAGCACTCATTGGAATCTTTACTTAAAAGACAGTGTGTGTGGGGGGGGAGAGGCAGCCCCGGTGGCGCAGCGGTTTAGCACCGCCTGGAGCCCAGGGCGTGATCCTGGAGACCCTGGATGGAGTCCCACTCTCTGTATGATGCCTGCTTCTCCCTCTGCCTGTGTCTCTGCCTCTCTCTCTCTCTGTCTCTATGAATAAATAAATAAAATCTTTTTTTTTTAAGAAATAAAATCTTAAAAAAAAAAGTGTGGGATCCCTCTGCACCCATAGCTGCACCTGAAATCAGTGCATGGGTAATTGGTCTAATCCCCAGGAGAGTAAGAAAGGTGGTTACAGTATGGATGATTTGACACCAGTCTTTATCCATTAGCAATGAAACTTAAGCAAAAAGCATAGGCTTGCCTTGCCTTGCTGCCTGCTAACGTCAGGCAAGCTACTTATCCGATTATGCTTCAGTTCCCTAATTTGTGAAATGGAGATAAAGTACCTTCCTTAGAGAGTTGTCGTGAGGATTAAACGAGGTAATACATGTTAAGAATCTAGCACTGTCCCTGATATTCAATAGATGTGCAATACATATCAAAGTATTTATTGTTAAAAAACCTGTATTAGGGAGATCAGAAGTTATTTTTTGTAGTTTACCTCTCAATAACATAAAATACATAATACTTTGCCTTGGTTAAAAAAAAAAAAAAAAAAAAGCATAAGCTTCCTAAAATGTCTTCAGACCTCAGAGCTGGTCAGTTCTCTTCGGAGGAATCCTCTGGATGGACGTTTTATCCGTAGTCCCCTAAAATAGGACACACGACAATGTCATTGCAAGCCAGCTGGCATCTCAACACACAAACTCTTTTTCTACTTCGGGCATGGAGATTAGAAGCAGAGCTGCATCTACTGCCAACACTACCGTGCACGCCAGCAGCCGCACACACAGGGGAGCAATCAGCTATCTCTATCAGCGAATGGTGACAGTACTGTACCTTTCCATCTAAGGATAACTTCAGGAAAATGATGTGACTGAGACGCCCTGAGGAATCAGCTCAGAAGTAAGTCACTGACTAGTGTCCATCATTAGCAGTCATGACTGTAAGTAGTGCTGAAGCTCTGGGCAACTCCTCCAGTGAGAGCCAACATTTCCTCAGCTCTCCATCATTACAGCCCACCCATGGAGCGTGATTGGGTTCACAAACCTCATGGGGCATAGTTGAAGGTGGCTCTAGAAAAAAATTAGCTGCAGGTGCTATTACTTTACTACATAAGAGTCACTTTGCTATAGATACGCGAAGAATCAAGGTGTGTCCCCAGAAGAGTCTCCTGGTGCGGGAGCTTTAGAGGAACCCCTTTGATAATTTCGGAAATTATACAAGCAGTTAGCTCCTTTAATGAAGTGGTCTCTGGTGGCTTCTGGATTGAAGCATGTTGCCAGCAGGACTTTCTTCATATCTGAATCCTCATATCCCAATACCCATCATTCCCAATATGGGAAATGTTAGAAAGGGAAAACATTAAATTTCTCCTAAATATATGTAAAATCATGTTTACATGGATGAAACCAAACAAAACTGTCTTGGAAGACAGCCATAGGTTTTTCACTTAAAATTCTTTAATATATAATATTTTGAGCATACAGAAAAATATGGATAATAATAATAATATCAAATTCCCATACATTCTCAATACAATTTAATCAAACCTTAACATTTTGCATATTAGCTCATAAGTTCATTTAAAGAGATTAAATGTCACAAATAGAGTGGAAGTACCTACTACACTCTTCCATGATACTTCTCTCTCCCCACCACCCAAAAGACATCGTCTAGAATTTGATGTTTATTATCCCTGAGTGTATATATATATTGCATTTGTATGCATCCACTAAATATGTAATATTTTTGCTTGTTTTAAAAGATAATATAAGTTGTGTTAGATGGTATATATTTTGTTGCAACCTGCTTTTCTTATTGGATGTTACGTTAAGCATTGTTTGTAATGGCAAAAAATGGAAAGCAACCATTGATAGGAGAATGATTAAACATCCTGTGGCTCATTTATATAATAGGCTACTATACAGATGTTAAAATGGACAATGTCTTTCAAAGACTAGCTTTGTATTTTTTCTCTTTGTTGAAGTATATCCCCTTAATTTTTCTTTCAATGAAGCCTGTGACTGGTAAATCATGTCGTTACATACCTGAAAATGTTTTTACTTTGCCTTCACTCATAACTAATAATTGAACTATTTTAACTATTATATATTGGTTGACTCTCCCTCAACACATGGTAGACACATTTTCATTGTCTTTTGGCATCGACTATTACAAATGCAAATTTTGCCATTAGTTGGTTGTCATTTTATTATAAGCAACCCGTTTGAATAAAGCCAGCTTCCCATGGCATTTAAGAATTTCTCATTCTTGAGGTAGTTTTAGGCAATCTCACACAATATCATTAGATGTGCATTTGGTTTTATTTAGGTATAGCAATTGAGCTGCATTTTCCACTTAAGGTGAGTTTTATCTATCTTCCATGCTCTTTCATTTTTTATTGAGATATAATTCACATAACATAAAATTTATCACTTGAAGTATATAGTTCAGTTACCATATACACAGGGCTGTGCAGCCATCACCAATATCTAATTCCAAAATATTTCCATCACTATAAAAAGAAATCCCATACCCGTGAGAATTCACTCTTCATTCTCTCTCCTCAAGCTTCTAGTAACCCCTAGTTCATTTTTGCTTTCTATGGAAAAGCCTATTCTGAATATTTCACATGAATCATACAATGCAATGGCCTTTTGTGCCTGGCTTCTTTCACTTAGCAAAATGTTTTCAAGGTTCATTCATGTTGTAGAATGTATCAATACTCAGTCCTTTAGACAGATAATAGATAAAATGTCTGTTGTACGGACATAGCAAATTTGGCTTATATATTCATCACTTGATGGACAGTTAGTTTCTCCATTTTTTAACTATTATAAGTAATACTGCTTTGAATATTTGTGGACAACTTTTTGTGTAAACATATGTTTTCAGTTCTTTCGGGAATACATGTAGGAGTGGAATTGCTGTGTCATATAGTCACTATATGTTTAACTTTTTGAGAAACTACCAAACCATTTTCCAAAGTGGCTGCAGCATTTTACATTCCCGCCAGCAATGCACAGGCTAGTAATTTCTTCACATCATCACACTTGCTATTATTGTCACAATTCTAGTGCATGTAGAGCAGTATCTCATTATGGTTTTGATTTGCATTTCCCTAATGACTAATGATGTTCAGCATCTTTTCATATTCCATTGTATATTTTTTTGGAAAAGATATTTTCCAAAAATATCTTTTTTATTTTATTTATTTAAATTCTCTGTCCTCTTTCTAATTGGGTTATTTATCTTTTTATTGTTGAGTTATAAAAATTCTTTACATATACTGGATACTAGACCCTTATCAGATATATGATTTTCAAATATTTTCTTCCATTCTGTGGATTTTCTTTCCACTTTCCTAATGGTATCCGTTGGAACACAAAGTTTAATGAAGTCTTATCTATTTTTTTCTTTGGGTTTTAGGTGTCATATCTAAGAAACCATGGCCTAATCTAAGGTCATACAGATTTATCTTTATATCGTCTTCTAAAAGTCTTATGGTTCATGCTTTCATTTTTGATATGATTCCCTCTCTATCCTATGTTTGCTATCCTGTCCTAAGAGCTAACTTCCAACATTAATTCTCTTTTCAGCTGTGTTCCATATTGAGTTTTTCTTTTCTTTTTTCTTTTTTTTTTTTTTTTTTAAGTTCCAATGACTATATGTTTGCTTTTTTAAATTTCAGATTTGGGGATCCCTGGGTAGCTCAGCAGTTTAGCACCTGCCTTCGGCCCAGGGTGTGATCCTGGAGTCCCAGGATCGAGTCCCACGTCAGGCTCCCTGCATGGAGCCTGCTTCTCCCTCTGCCTGTGTCTCTGCCTCTCTCTTTCTATGTCTCTCATGAATAAATAAATAAAATCTTTAAAAAAAATAAATAAATTTCAGTTTTGAATTGCTTCTTTTGCATCTCTCTGTTCTTGTATTTTTGTTCTGCACAATTTCATTTTATTACTTTTCAAGGATTATTATTTCACTATTTGGTTCTCTGAGCATCCTTAAACATTATATTTTAAATTGTTTGACACCAACAGTTTGTGATAGAGGCATTTGAGTCAAGGGAGGCAGTATGTGGTATTCCTGAGGTAGGAAGAAGTAGAGAGCTGGCCACTGTAAAGACTGATGTAAAGGGTGTCTGCTAAACAATGCATGGTTACTTATGTCAAGTGTTTTGAGAACTACCCTTCCATTTCTATAGAGTTTGGAATGGTCAGAACTCAGTGCCTAACAAATTATGGTATAATATGAAATGTGCCTGAGACACCCAATTTAGGACCAGTTTAAACTGCCAAACTAAGGCCAAAGACAAGATGGCTGCAACACAGACTCATAAGCCTTGGAAACCTGGCAGGCCAGCAGTAGGATCCCAGCACAGCAGGTGGGAACCAGGTCAGCTCTGCATATTATTGTGGTTGTCCAGAATGATGTCAGAGGTACCACGTGACCTAGGAATGTTATAAGCTTACAGAGAAAAGCAAACACCATTACAACACACTGGAGTTGTTTGATTTGGAGCAGTTTTCCTCCTAATGTTTATAGTCCTAAAAGCACCAAAACTACAAGCAGGAACAAGATAAAAGAGGCTTGCAGAGACTACAGAAAAAGGTCTGATTGATACTAAAAAACAAGTTAGTATAGTTAGTACAAGTCCAAATTTGAAAATGAGTCTTTTCTGAAGGTGATTGCTTTCTATATAGTCATAAATGAAATCGGACAGTTCTCACTCATACACCCACAGACCCAGTCTTATAAACATTAATGAGCACCCAATGTGTGCTTAGCACCTTGATAGGCCCTGGGGCAGGAAAAAAAGATAGTCCCCACCCTTGGAAAAGCCACCTATCAGTGAGTAAAGGGATTTACAAGCAAATCATTATACATCACTGTTAATCCTACCTAGTTGATTTGGAAGGACCACAAAGAGAAATTATCCAGAATTAGAAAAGGGTAAGGAGTATTCCAGGCAGAGTGACAGTGGCAAGAAAGCTCAAGGGCTACTCAGTGGACACTGAGCAGTTTTTGGACTGCGGTAGTAAAGCTACAGAAGTTGAGGTTGAAAAAGCAGATAGATATAGACTATGTTTCATCTAATCTAAGATACCACTGATTGTAAAGTGAACTATTACTTCATGTATTACCAAGAAAAAAATGCTGCTCATTAAATTATAACACAACATTGATTGCAAAACATTCCTACACAGATGGACTAAAACGCAAGGCACTATCCCTCCCAGAATGGATGAAATTCAGCAATTCCCAAAAGAAGAAATTTAGGAGAAAAATTAGCATTAGAAAATAGATTCTTAATTATAGAAAACAAACTAAAGGTCACTGGGTGGGGGGAAGGGACGGGTAACTGGGTGATGGGCATTAAGGAGAGCACTTGATGTAATGAGCACTGAATGTTATATAAGACTGATGAATCACTGACCTCTACCTCTGAAACTAGTAGTACATTATATATTAATTGATCAAATTTAAATAAAAAATAACAAAAAGAAAAAAGATTCTTTTAAAACGCGGTAAGTGCAAACTGAATATGAATATAAGTTTTTCTTATCAAATTGGTAAAGTATTAATGTTAACATTTGCAGGAGTGTAGTAAAAGGCAAACATCACTAAAAGTATAAAATAATACTACCTTTCTGGAAATCATTTTGACAATAATGTGTCAAGAACTTAAATACCTACATATTCTTTGAGCTAGTAACCCTACCTAAAGGAATCTATCTTAAATCCATATGTACAGACTCAGAAGATTTATGGACAGGAATGTAAGGTTATTTATAATAGCAAAAATGTAAGCTACATAAAAGCCAAATTTATCAATGAATCTATAAATAAATTGAGGTATACTATGAAATGTTAGTCTCTGAAATATTGTTTAATATTTAATAACATGGGGGAAATATAATGGAATAATAAATTTTAAAAGAAAAGATACAAATGTCTATGTAGGATAGAATTCTAATCTAGGGGAAAAACGTATTTAATAAAGAAGGAGGGGTAATCCTAGCTCTGAGTGTAGCATGAACATTTTTCCTTCTTATAATTTTTACTTTTCAAATTTGCCAATGTCCATATTTATGACCTCTCTTTCCTCCCAAACTAATGTGTTCTTCCAATTTTTACTAATAAAATTAAATTGTGTTAGAGAGTGTAACCCTACACATGGAGACAGAACGACCAACAGGTGTCCCTTACACTGAATAGCGATTATACAGGATCATCATGAATGCTTAAAATTTTCTGGTCAATGTTAGATGGTACCCAATGCAGATCATACATGACTTCCATATTTCTCAAAAGTAGAGATTAGCTACAAGTCAGTATTATGCTAAATTTACAAGCAGTGCCTCCAATCCTCATCATGCAGACATATGAGAAACAAAAGTTCCAAGAAGCGGGATCCCTGGGTGGCGCAGCGGTTTAGCGCCTGCCTTTGGCCCAGGGCACGATCCTGGAGACCCGGGATCGAATCCCACATCAGGCTCCCAGTGCATGGAGCCTGCTTCTCCCTCTGCCTATGTCTCTGCCTCTCTCTCTCACTGTGTGCATATCATAAATAAAAAAATTAAAAAAAAAAAAGAGTTCCAAGAAGCTGAGTAAGTGTAGTGAGCTTGCACAATCTGAAGAAGGCAAAACTGGGATTTGAACTCAAGTCTCTTGCAAAGGCTCACACTCCCCTGTACCATCTGTCTCTCAAAGAAGTTCTTCTATAGCATGTCCTGATGAACATCAAGGAAGAACAAGATTCTACTCTTTGCATCATTGAGCAGGAAAGACCATGGCCCAAATATGAGTACATTATGTCCATTCCTGAAGGAACTTTACAAATATTGATGACAGGGGTAAAGCTCTCTGATAACTTGGGGTGGACTGGATAGATAAGAGGCCAGATTCCCAGTTCATCAATTGTCAAAATCAACTGGGAAACTATTCCTTTCTATTACCTGTGATTGCTAAGATTATGGTACAATGCCATCTACCCACCTGGCAAGGTAAGGCGACTTGCAGAGCTAGTGCTGGGGGCTGGTGAGCCATGAGAGCGCTTCTTGGTTCCTGGAAAGAGAAACAAGGGGTAAGGAGGAGTAGGATTGTGGACACACTTGTTGAACAGGTGTATGCTCATCTGAAACATTATCAAATGATCCAAATGTTTGGGTCTGAAAACAACATTTAGAAGAAGGTTAGGTGAGGTCATGGGAGCAGCACAGATTCCATGATCCAGAAGAGCCAGGAGCACAGCCATTCCTTCTGTGTACACGATGGTTTCGAGTCTACTGGTTGGCAGATTAGTATATTGGGGTCCACAGAACAGGGCTGCACTTTAGAACCACCAGGGAAGTTTTCTAAATATATAGTTGCCAGAGCACCACCCTCAGATTCTGTTTTCATTGTACTAGGGTGGAACTCCACGATCGGTCCCCCAGATGATTTTCATATGCCTCTAGGGTGGAGAACTGCTGCTGTGGATGGGGAAGTTCTAGATTTAGAATTGAGGTATCAGGGAGTTTGTCCCTATACCCTTTACACGCTATTGCCCTGAAACAATTGACGTGAATTTTCTGAAGCTCAGGTCTTCCTCTGCAAAATGAGGGAAATAACAATGACCTCAAAGTGTTCTGGTGGGGATGAAAGGGACCACAGTATGAGAGTGTGCAGAAGGCCACACAAATGCTAGGTTAGTGGGGTCTGTGAGTTCCCGGCAGCTGGCATCACAACTCCTCCTGGGAAAGGGATTATCTATCTTTGTGCATATGAATAGTTTTCCTGGGCCATGAAGGAGTGACAAGCCAGATCCCAGAGTGAGGATGGAGAAGGAGAGCAAAATGAAGAGGAGGCTGAGTTGTTGTGCAAAAGAACATTTACATAAATATATAAGTATGTGTGTGTATGGGTATATACACACGTATACACATAGGCATATATATACGCATTCACATAGATACATATAAATTATATATACATGTATACAAATATTCATTCATTCATTCATTCATTCATTTCTTTGTTTATTTTGCCATCCAGAATGGGGCCAAAGAGGCCTGGATGTCAGAATCTAGCCACACCCCAGATGCCTGGAGTCTGAACTGGCAGTGGTGCAGAGAGAATTCTTAAACAGAAGGCATCCGTGATTCCTTGTTATTTGTGTTACAAGCTCCTGAACCTACTCAAACTTTTTGTAAAGTCCACTTTGCACACACAGGCCTAGTGTCTATGGAGGTTGTGTTAATTGAGAAACTCTCTTGAGTCAATGCAATCATGAGTAAAGATAACAAGATGGGCCATCAACTGATCCACATCAGAGGAAGCAGAAACTTGGCGCTGGAAGCAAACTTTCTCTACCCCAGAGTCGCGGGTGAGATGTGGAGAAATACACCCAGAATGGTGTTTGAGACGGTTTCATTTTAGTCTTAAAGAATAGGGTACCACCCTTGACATCCTGTGTTGTTGTTCATTATTATTATTACTGGCAGTAGTAGAGATAGTGGTGTTAACAGTGGAAGGAGGACTAATAGTAAAAATAGAAAACACAAAATTAATCCAAATACCTTAAAGATGCAAA
This sequence comes from Canis lupus familiaris, assembly GCF_011100685.1. Taxonomy (NCBI): domain Eukaryota; kingdom Metazoa; phylum Chordata; class Mammalia; order Carnivora; family Canidae; genus Canis; species Canis lupus. The sequence continues at coordinate 44,366,853 of NC_049235.1, forward strand.
AATGGTTAATTTGCATTAGGTGAGAGAAGCTATCTAGGGCAGAACTTCATGTCTCCATTGGCCAGGTCTTGTATATGCCCTGAAGATCTTAATTGGCAGGGAAATCAGAGGGTCCTAACCTCTGAGCAAAATGGGTCAGATTGTTCAGACCCATTCAGTAGTTCTGAATCAAAATGACCCTGATTCAGAACTCCCTGAGATGATTTTTATAAATATGGCTTCCAGGGCCCTTTCCTGAGCCTACTAAAGTGAAATATCCAGGAAATGGAGGTAGATGTTGCACGTCAACAAGTTCCCCAGGTGGTTTTAATGACCATCAGTAGAATGAGGTGTCTCAGACACCCTGGGGAGAAATTACCCAAAGTATCACTTTGGCCACGGCTGTCTCATTGCACAACTCCAGAAGGTGCCATTCATGCTGTATCCTACACAAAGAATGGTGGGCCTGTGTGTAACAAGTCAGCTCTGCTTGGGGTTACCACCAGGATGCAGAGCCATGCCTCTGACCTTGTCCAGAGGCCCTTCTGATCCACCAGAAATACTTCTGGGTCCCACTGAATCTGCATTTACACGGGGACGCCAATGACTCAAAGCACTTATCCCTCTGTTCACAAAACATTTTACTTGTCTCACTGTCCCTTTAGGATAGGGCTTCTCAACATCGGCACCCCTGGGCTGCAGGAGTAGGCTAGGCTGTCCTGTGCATAGTAGGATGTTTAGCTGCATTCCTAGGCCTCTACCACTAGGTGTCAGTAGCACCTCCCCTGTCGTGATCCTCAAAAATGTCCCCTGGACCTAGACAATGATAAATGTTCCCTAGGAGCAAAACTGCTCTCAGGTGAGAACCACTGCTTCAGGATGAAGGCTAGGTTCAGGTTTTTTATCAGAGTGGTGATTCACAATCTGACCACTTGGTCATTAGTAATAGTAATAGTCATTGTTGCACATGAGGCAATTGCAGGTTCTAAGCACCGTATTAGCTATAGACAATTAAATGTACATTAGTTATCTTTTCTGTTATTAACATTCTGATAATAAAATAATTCCCATTTTGTGGAATTTGGAGCCAAACGAGTTTAAGTAATTTACACACAGCTACTGAGCATCTGGGGAAAATAGTTAAGTCAGGATCCTTTAGAGCTCAAACCTAGAGAAATTTTCCCCCATGACTCTTGCTATTTTTTGACTAACCCATTATCCAGGCTTCCATCAAGTGCAGTTATCCTAAATTTGCCTAAGGATAAGAAAAACCTAAGCAATATTTTTAACAAAAAAGAAAAAAAGTACCAACCAAGCACTGGTGAGCCAGCATTTCCTAAAGGGCTTAGTTGTTTGACAAGTGCCCCCAAGGTGATTCTGATCTTCAAGCAGGCTTGGGAAACTTTGTGTGATATAAATTTCCTTTTTTTGGTCTCACTATTGGAAAATTTGGCACTCTGCTTTCCATGGACACTCTTGTGAACTTGAGAGATCAAATGTAATGCTGCCTAAGTGAGCACTCGAAAACTTGCAAAGCACTGAATGGCAAGCTATCAGTGTTATTAGTTGTAGGAACATTCCCTAGTGCCAGGTGATTTCATAGAAATGTTTGGTGCAATTTTTTAAAAAATCACGTACTATGATCTTCCAAAAGCCTGCGGTTTGATGGCTTTTTCTTGAGGCAGATTTTCATCCCCTTGCTATTTTCTTTGCAGTAGCTGAATGAGATAATCTCTGGGAGCCTTGGGTCACCGGAAAGTAGAACTGCAAGCCCTCTGGACATGGATTTATTTTTTCTGTGTGCTTGATGAAATGTCCAATACATCACAAACAAGTAGCAGGTGGGGGACACATAAAATAAACTTGTGATTTCCCCAGCCTTTTGGGTGATATCATGGACGACTGGGTGTGGTTAGGTTCTGAGTCAACCTCCCACTGGCTCCCCATTAACTGAGGTTGTGTTCCTGAAGTCATTTTCCATGCCACAGCCACCAAATCACAAACACTTTACTCACCATTCCATTTTTGGGAATAATACTTAATGTAAGTTTCATTTTTTAAAACGCCACCCCTCCCTTGCTCCCATTCCCAGGAAAAACATCAGAAACTGAGCTGGAAGATCTAGGTCCAGCTCGGCTTCCAAATTGTGCCCTACTGTTGCCGGCCAGCAGAACGTCTTGGGACTCCTATAACTCTCTCTAGGATTTATTGTAGAAATCTAGTTGGGATGCTGCTCTGTGAGTGACTTGGAATTCACTGTCAGGGATTTTCAATCCTGGCTACACATTAGGATCATCTGGGGAGCTGTAAAGAAAATATGCTGATACCCAGGCACTTCCCCCCCACTGTTTAATGGATCTGGGGTGGGGCCCTGGGCATGGGCATTTTTTCAAGCTCCCAGCTGAGCCCGCTCGCAGCCACGAGTGAGAAGCACACATTCAGTGAATACCTAGAGAAGACATTTCTTTCAGTTGTCGGGGGAAGGGTTCTTTATTCTGAACAACCGATGTGCTTTATCCTCATGGACGATATGAATCTTGTAAATGGCTTCTTTTCATTTTTATTTAGGTTTCCAGGAAACTCAGATCCAATTTATGACACAATGCTGGGAACTGGGGAGACCTATTCAGCCTGCATGACTACAACATTTGCCCTGGTTTGCTCCAACACCAGCTACTTTCTGTCTCTAATTTTATTCTGCTTTCTTAGTTGTTTTGTTTTGTTTTTTTTTTAAACAATTTGATTGTGTTTCCGTGATTTTAGAATTCCAAAATGGTTTTTAAATGAAGTAGGTAAAATGAAAACATAAATAAACAACTACATCAGGGCTGATGTTGCCAAGCTTTCTTTTCCTCATCTCTAAAAATTTAAAAACACTAATTTCAAGATAGAATTGTGAGGATCAAGTAGCAGTACCCATGTGGAGGTGCTTAGCAAACTGTGCGGGGCAATATAGTGTTTATTATTTATATTCAAAAGAGAGGGGTGTATGTTTGTGTGTGTGTAAAGTAGCTAATATGTCATCTTTGGAAGATAAGCATTTTAAGGTCACAGATTACATCGTCCTTGACCCACGGCATGTGAATGTTCAAAGAGTAAACAACCCAATCAGTCAGCTTGGGGCAGAAATGTCATCACTGCAGTCTCTGTGACTGCAAGTATCTTTTGACAAACGAATAGCTTTCAGATATTTCAAATTAATGTCCTTGGTTGGTTCAGCTAAAGGGCAAGGATTCTAATTCATCAAGAGTATGGAGAAGAGGACACTGATGGAAGTGACAACCAACCTTGGGGCCGATAAACACACCTAAGACTCAGGACCGTGAGGCTAGCAGTAAACCCCAGTGATATAGAGCTTGATTCAAAGATATTATTTCCCTTCTGCAAAACAGGGTGGGTACAGCCCAAGTCTGCCGGGAAAGGGTATTTTAAGAGCCCTTGAGATCAAGGCATCAACATTAGTAATGGTGCAACAATAGGAATGTTGTTACAATGCCAGAGGACAGATCTCACGGGCAGAGGTGGTGCTGAAAGACGGAAGTAGGAAAAGCATCTATCATCCTACTGGGCATTTTCAATCCCTTTCTTCTAGCATTTTGCAACATCTGCCTTTGTGATACCCACAACCTCTGATCTCTATGGCTAAGCCCATCTACCAACACCTTCTCCATGTTCCAACTGGGGTGCGGCAGAGAGCAAGAAGCCATTGCCTACCTGCCTTGGAACAAATCCCCAGTTTTGCTTCTTCCCATCCTTGACACAAGAGTATCAAGGGAAATCCACATTCTGCTCAGGGCGTGGCATCACTGAAGGACTTTGGAGGGCTTCAAACCCACCCATAATTCCCTAAGAGTTGTTTTCCAATAGTGCATAAATTAGAGCTGCATATTCACAGTGTTTAATAACAATTTTTCCTGCTCCATACATCCAACATCAATACTATGCCTACTTTTTAAGTGGGTTTCTGTTCATTACAAAGAACAATGACCTAAAATACAAGAGCTATTCAGATATGCAGTTCTTTATGCTCTTGAAATATGGCTGTTTCAAATATTAATTTCAATATGCTTTGGAATTGGGCCAGCAAATGACAAGTCAAATGAATTTTACAACCTTTGACCTAGTAATTGTACGTCTAGGAATTTGTCCAATGGAGATAGAAATGGGAGAAAGCCTTATGTACAAAGAACTCCACTGCTATATTAATTACACAGCAAACAAACCAATAACTAAAAACATGTAACTTAATTGTCCAATAGCAGAAGTTGGCTAAGTAAACTGTGCTAGAGCCATTAGATGAATTATTAAGATGATACTGAAATTATATTAATATGGAGGTTTTTTTATGGGACGCTGCTTAAAATCTGATGTTATATGAACAAACTGTAATGCACAATTAAATATACTGCATGGTATGGTCTCAGCTGTTTAAAAACACATAGCAAAAAACTCTAAGGAAATGAGGAAAGAAGTGACAATGAATGGTTGTTAGATAGGATATTATAGTGAATTTAATTTTATTATACTTTCCTGTATCTTTAAAAATGAGTAAGTTCTGTATTTTTAAAAATGAATTTTTTCTGCTTTTAGGAAAAAAATTTAATTGTTTTAATGCATGGCAAACACAATCACTTGGGACGAACATCACAGCCCCCTTTGTCAGAGAAGTAATCCAGTGGAGTCACTATGCAGGAACAATACGTGGAGGTGGCCCAGGTTAAGAGGGTGGTATCTGGTAATACGTCTCCTCACCACTAAAAAGGTCCCTCTCCATGGCTGGTTTGAAGGAGGTGGGCTGGGTGCCAACCTGTACATAAACCACTAGTATGCCCACAAACAGGGGTAATGACTATTCCCTCATCAGACTTCTTATGTTTATTGCTGAAGAGAAAAAAATATTGCCAGGTAGGCCTTTCAAGAGAAAAAGAGAGACGAAAAGTTTAGAATTTGAAAACTGGCATCACAGGATTGTCAAACCATGTCATTGTATCCAGAAAAAAACTGAACATATGGATGCCAGTTTAATTCCATGAATGCTGACACTTCTTATGCCCCGAGGACCTTCTGATAACCCATCCGCCTCATCCCTCAAAAAAGATTACACGAGAGAGCTTTACTGTGTATAGTTTCTAGTGTGCAGGCAAAGACGCTTGGTAAGAGAGTGTCATGTGGCGTTTGGAGGAATACGAAAGAGATAGATGGTTGAGGGAGTTTGGACAGTCCCATATCTGGCATGGAACGCAGACAGCAACAACAACAACAAAAAAACATGAAAGAAAGAAAAACAGCATTAGGTTTTTCAAATTCCAACGGAGAGATTAACTCACTGTTTTTATTTGGTAATCAGAAGAACATACAGGTACTTATTCATTACTAGATGATGGGGAAAATTATACATAGACAGTCAGCCTCATCTGTGCAATAAAGATTTACAATAAACACATCTTGAGTTTATTGGGAGTAGTTTCGCATTTCTGTTTTACATGAATCTTTAGGAATTATTTTTCCATTTGGAGACATGATGCTATGGCAATTGAATAGTTTGTTTTCGTACAAACCAGCATCATAGGGAACAAAACAATCTTCTTTAGAATGGATGGCCATTCTTTTGCCCTTTGATACACAAATGCAAATTGCCACCTGCATTTTATCTACTAGAAACATATTTTACATCATGGAAATACATTCTATCACTGCTGTAAAAATAAACACAAGTCCATTTTACCATCTTCCCTTTTGCAAAAGCATTCTCAGAACACATCCAGAAATCTTTTCCTTATACCTCCAAAGAATTACTTATTTGGCACGATTTGGACTGAGTTTAGGGGGGTTGGTTCTGCTTGCCTCCCTTTTTTGAGTCTTGTTAAACACTCTTGGTATTAATCCAGACATTGCCCACAAATCTCGCTGAACAGCAGCAAAATCTAAGGCTGAGATGTGCTGAGTTAGCCATTCACATTGGGCCAATGCCCATACAGGGAGAAGATCTATCGATGATGATGAGCGCATGGCATCTTAAGGGGAAAAACCCTGGGAAAGCAAAACTTGGGCTCTACACTGAGGGAAGATGGTAGCATTACATTAGCCTCGAACGTGACTCACCTTGCTTTGGGTAACTGATCTCCCATGAGGATTTCCCATATCCTGCTTCCTTTCCCCAATCTATTCCCTATACTCCCCACTTACCTACCCCACCCTTGGCACCCAACATTTCCTCATGTTAATTACACTGGAAGAAGGTGCCTTTCTTTCCCCCATTATTTTGTGTTTCCTTGTGCTAAAATGATACCACAGGCAGAATGGCTTGCCTGGACAGAGGCAAAAGAAGGAATTTATGAAAGGTAGAAAAATGAGAGAAGAGAAGAAGGGAAAGGGAAAAAAGAAAGGTATGAAAAAGGAAGAAGATTCTTAAATTAGATAGGGGGAGGAGTCTGGCTGTACAGTGCGCACCAGAGCTGATAAAAACCTAACCGAGCTCTACAAATGAAAATAGCAAATATTTTTAAAAATTTTTTACAGCATATAAAATTGTATAAAAATATCAAAGCAAGAAAAAAAGGAAAATGTATACTCTACAATTCCATCTCTAGAATCAGTTACTGGACAGTACCTACAGCTGTAAGTTTTTACTACAAGTCTATGTATATTCGTGTGTGACTCTATCTCTGTACCATCATACATATACCCACTCAAAGACAAGGACACAAGTATACAAATACCAACCCCAAGATAGATCATGACAGAGAAGCAAAGACTTTACAAATAATGTGCCTCCAGGACAATCTATTTAAAGGCCAATCCATAGCTGTTGAGTTTTAATGGGCTTTATTTTAAATGAATTGTCCTGCACCATAACCTGACAGAGAAATACTTCTGCAGGTTAAGAAGCCTGCTCCCATGAAAACACATGGGTGAAGTTCAGTGATCATGGCTGAAGCTAACTAAAGATGAAGGCCTCCATGATGGCACTGACCAGCCTGCTCCAGCCAGCATATACCCTCAGAGATGAGGAATCTTCCCAAAGCAGGTTGGGTAAGTGTGCTCCCAGTGAGCTGAAAGGGCCCACACACCAACCCCTGCTTCTCCCAGCTCAGTGGCTAGGAACCTAGGTGAGGCCCAAGTTCATTGAGTGAAGCAAGCCATTGCCAGCGTTGATCCACTTCCACTTGGGAACAGGAACCAGAATAAATGTAAATTCATCTCAAATACATCTGCAATATTTTAATGAAAAATGGGAGAGGTGTGTGGAGAAGATTAGTTAAAATAACCAGGAACTAATCATGTTGAAACAGACTTTCATGAACTTTTCAGTCTGGGTTTTCCATGGCACTCTTTGTTGTTTAATGTAAAAACAAGGTGTTCTTTCAATGAAACAATCCTTGATTACTGCAGACTTTTCCTGGAAAAGTATGTTGTCTTTTACAAATGACTAATGAAAACATCCAGAGGACCACCTCCCATTTTTTAAACCTCTCTGAATCCAAACTAACTGAACTTTGTCCAACAGCCTAGGTGGCTCTGCTACCATTCTAATTCTAGTGTCACCTCAATGCTCAGTCTCTTCGACGAGAGGAAATCTTAACAACTGAAATTTGGTCTTGGCAGGTAATGTGTCCCTGGTTCTCAGAGGGATGTATCATAGAAATATTATACTGTTCATGATATTTTTTTCAGTAAGTTCATTTTCTAAGTGCTAATGACGCCTTTAATGATGGAGCTCTGCTGATGAATCATAAGTATTACTTTCCATTTATTCACACATAAGATCCAATATAACATCATTATTGCATTACTGTCCAATTTTGCTGTAGTTCAGTGCTGTACACCAACTCTGTAATAACAGCAGAGCAAAACTGGGCAGTGATTCCCACACTGCACGTGTAAAATCCCCTATTTGCTCCAAGACAGTCCACTTTGGATTTTAAATATTTCAACTTGGATTATAAATAAATCCACTGGTATTTCATATAGATCGGTGTCATCCCCTTTGGAAGAACAATTTCGGACAAATCCTGTTTTGTTGTGTTTTTATTTTTTTTCTTAAATCCAAAAGCCGCAGAGAAGTTTTTATTTTTTTATTTATTCATAAACTTGGCTCTGACGGTTTTCCCCAAACTACCTGCAGTTTTGTATCCCTTTTCACAAGCTGCTTACGTCACTAGAGTATGTCTGCATATACTTAGAAAGCAAGCTTTAGTGACACGCTTGGCATATAGGCGATGTGGAGCTTTGTTGGCACGCACAGGTACATAGTGGGATGCAGCTAGACAACTGTGCGCATGCTCCCTGAATGCTGGCTGTGTGCCAGGCCCTGTGGTGGGGGGCAGCACTGTGACTCCTGTTGGGATGCGCGGGGATCTCAGAATCAGAACAGTTTCCAACTGGAATAAAAAGGTTGTCTGGAGTCTTTAAATCCCCTTTACTGGGGACATAATACTGCATACTTGGGCTTTAATCTCAGAATCTTCTCTCATTAGGAGAAAAAGATTTAGTGCTTTTTTTTTTCTTTTGTTTTCCCCATGTTGCTCTTGACCTTTTCACTTTTCAAATTTACTCAAGGCATGGTTCTAGGTGGAAAATGTAAAGTCATTATATGGCTTTAATTCTGCAAATAAAATAAACAGGTACACTAGATTATTCTTTGGCTCTCAGATGTTTAGATACTATTTTACTGTTTAAGTATATTGGGTCCTTAACAGGAATCCTATCAGATGTTTCCAATAGTTTTTAAAACCTCCAAGAATGAAATGGATAATGGAGGAAAATCCATTTAAATTTAATGATTTAGAAATGAGTCTCTTGCCTGCTGCCATAAATTATTAGGGCTCATAAACTAAGAAAGGTTGGCATGAATAAAAGATGGGACAAAGGCCTCCCTATGGATCGGTCATTATGCCATCAAAACATACCACATCCACAAAACCTGGGTGTAGAGCTATGTGGTCACATAGGGAAACTTTAGGGTCAACTTCATTTGGAAAATGTTCCACCTAGGGAGATGTAGAAACTACGGTTTGTCAATGGTGGAAATGTCCCTACTGCTTTCTCCACATACTGGTCAATTCTTTTTTTTTTTTTTTTTTTTTAAGATTGTATTTATTTATTCATGAGAGGCAGAGAGAGAGAGAGAGAAAGAGAAAGAGGCAGAGACAGGCAGAGGGAGAAGCAGGCTCCATACAGGGAATCCAACGCAGGACTTGATCCTGGGACTCCAGGATCACTCCCTGGGCCGAAGGCAGGCGCTAAACCACTGAGCCACCCAGGGATGCCCCTGGTCAATTCTTAATTCAGGTGCGTAAGCCCTTGCTTTCTACCTGACAATGTAATACTGAGTAAGATGTCATACTCCATGCAGTGGAAGAATGTGTGGCCCATATCGCTGCTTCTTTGGCAGCTGTTTCAAGAGAACAAAAAGACCACAGAAATTGTGCTAGAGCTTTGGAAATATTGTTCTTCCAGTCAATACTGACTTGGGATCACAACTTCAATGTTTTATCAACTGCAGTATCAACTTATTCCACAATTAATACATTGGTTTACATTTTTAAAAAGTAGATAATTTTGAATTTTTCTCAATGTCCCTTCAAAATACTTCTTAAGGATTTAAAAAATGAGTTACATGGAGTTTTGCTTTTCCACACTGAGAATTCCAAGCAGAGCTCTATACTGCATGAAATTCTCTTCTCATTCTTTTTCAGCTATTAATGACTTAAAGCAAATGGAAAACATTACCATCTTTATTGTTCCTAGAAAAAAATGGCTATATTCCTGTTTCTATTTCAGATATTGTTTAGTCTTTCCAGTTAAGAGTATAAAAGGGAAGTTGTAAGCTTTCTATTTTGACCAGATGCAAAGCTCTATATACAGGACAGAAATGAGGTAAGAGGTTCAATTTTCAAGATGAAAAGTTCGACATGCCCTGGTTGTATTTCATTCCTCTACAAAACTATACCACCTCAAAGAGCATAGTTTGCAAACTGATGTCCCGTGGATGGAGTGCAGGTCATAGGCATGCTTCTTGCAACCAGCACAGTCTTTGGAGATTTCTGAACTTATTGCCAATATTTAAAAATTTGGAGAGGGTTTATATAAAAACCTAGGTATCTGTAGAGGACCCCCATTTGTACATAGCACTGATCCTGTAGCCGACTAGTAATTGCCCCCTTTCCACAACACACACCTCAACATACAAAAGGTTCCCATTCCTCACAGTCCCTCCTGTTCCTTATTGCCTCACTGGTACCAATTGCCATTGATCACGATAACTCTGATAGGACATGGCTTGCTTTTACTCATTTACCACTAGGCCCCTGACTTGAATTTGTGACCCCATTATTTACTGTGGTCACTGAAAAGCAGAGAGACCGACAGAAAAACACGTGTCATTACAAGGCAAAATGTAAAGATGACAAAGAACTGTGTTTAAATATTAGTACACAAATATGCATTCTTCACAAGAGTTCTTCAGATCTTTCTGTTGGGGGTATTTTGGCGAGGAAAGTAGCCTTGTAGACCACATAGATAGTCTCCTTTCTGTCTGAAGAAATAGGAATATTTTGCCTTAGCAATACAAAGATTTTTTAAATGTTTGTTTTGGTGTTTTTCATGTAGAAATAAATCTGCGATGGGGACTACACCTACGCCTATCATCTAGCTCTCTCTCTCCCTGTTAGCCAACCCCACTCCATCACCAGCATAATCATGGGGTTTCCCCTTGGGGAGGACTCAAAGATTCTCTTGTGAACCATAGCCACCTTTTAAGAATCAGTTTTATCCAAATCACACCATTTAGACCCATAACATTACCCTTCCCTTTACTCTACTGGATCCCATTTTTTACTTGGATTCAGGGGGTGTATCTTTATTCCCTTTCCATGCTACATCCACGATTCTTTCTCTTGATTTGTGCTATTAATTATCTCCTATGTGTTATTTTTAAAGACTCACTAAAATGAGAAGAATTATTTGACATATCTCCCTGATACTAATTCCCTTAGCACTTCCCTGAATAGAAAGAAAAGTGATTAAGTGAAACCATAAATATCCAACAGAAGAGGACCAGCCAGTGGTAAAAATTTCAGTAACCACTTAGTTATGGATGCTACCCAATGAAAACAATGTGCCTCCTACCTATACAATATGGTCATCAGCTGAAACATTCAGGTTTATATTAATGAATGCACAGATAAATTAAGCATTTACAAATAAAAAGTCCTATAGGATAATCTCTTTTTTAAAAAAGAATTTCATATATAAATGGAAAGACAAGCATAAGAACAATTTTTAAGTCTGAAAGAAAATTGGAGAAAAAGAATGTTCCTGACTCAGGAAAGGAAACAACCAGAGACTGGAATCATCATCTCATCTGTGATGAAGGGCCAGCATGGCTGTATCCACCATCAGTAGCCAGTACCAAAAAACAAAAACAAAAACAAAAACAAAAACAAAACCAATTTAAAGTAACAGCATCGACAGTAGTAAAATGGCAATTACTGCGCATGTGGCTTTTTCAGACCTCCCTCAGCATATCCAGGATGTCCATCCTCAGCAGGCCAGACAGGTGCCTTGAAAGCCAGGGCATTAGCAAAGAATTCTGAGGAAGTCCCTTCATGTTTTGTTTCTGTTTGTGCCAAAAGCTCAAGTTGTTTTATTTGCCTGGGGGAGGATCTCCCCAGAGTTCCTAGACCTCAAACCAGCTCCCAGAGAGCCATCTCTCGGAAGGAGGCGGCATGAGGGAAGGCAAGTGTGGGGAACTTGTTTCTGAAAGTTGGACACCTTCCCCAGATATGGGTCTTTGTGGAAGGAGGAGAAGGAGAGTGAAGAAGCTCAGCTAAAATGATGCAAGACACTGGCAGCCTCTTTTATTGTATGTGAGGTGTGTTTTACTCTTCTGAATCTGAAAAAAAGAAAAAGAAAAAGAAAAGTGTCAATGCTGCCTTTCCCCCCACCCCTTCTCCACCCTCCAGGTCTGAGGAGAAGAAAATCTGAGGAATCAAAGAAAGGGGGGAGGATCAATTATACATTTTTATACTAGTCATTGCTGCCTCTTTTGTAGTATCATTTGCTCTGTTCATAAAGGGAAACTCTCAGTGGAGAATTTCAAACACTGGTTACACTCAAAATCCTCATAGTTACTTTTAGCTTGATTATCAAACATTTGGTTCATGCAGTATGGACACTAAAATACTTTATTTTGCAACCAAGATGACAGTGACCACCAAGCTGGGATGATATGCCTCTGGAGTCAGTGGGATTGGAAGAAATCAGAGTCATCAAATCCCAGCCATTTCCATACCCAAAGCAATGATCCTCTCTCAGAATTTTTGCACACTTGCCCCCCTCAGAAGCCTCCTCAGGAAGATTTAAAGCAAGATGTGTTCCAACTGAAATCATTACACAGATAGGTAAATCACCTGACTTCTCTACTGGGCTGAGAGTGAGGCAATAGAGGAAGAAGACAAAGATGGAAACAGAATTAAGTTAATGAAAATAGACAATAGTGGATTTTTTTTCCCTGCCTGGCATACTCTACCCCATGCAAACTCACTGGGCTTGGGTAGAATTTCTAAAAGGCAAGCAGACAAACAAAAACCATCATGTTATTTCTTCCCACGAGTGTTGCATGGTCTGCAAGTCATTGTGCCTTAAAGTTAGAGAGGGTTCCTTCCTGTGTAGAGTTCAAAAGAGAGAGGAGTACTGTGGCTTAGATTTTAAGGATAACACCATTCTACAGAAACGTTAGGAGTCATTAGTGGATAAGGAACATTTCCTACTCAACTTGAAAGACTAAGATACTGTCCTAAATAAGATTTAGTTGAAATCAGGCAGCAAACTAGTTGAGAAATAGGGGAGCCCTATCTGATCTCTTGTAATTACTGTCAATTCTCAATTTGCTAGAGGGCAGTGATCCAATTCTCTGTTGTTCCTCTTTCTTCATTCTAGTCCCATGTATGTTTATCCTCCATCAGCACCTTCACCCATTTTTGAGAAGTAACAGAAAGAGAAATACTTCTGACCAATCAGTTTACTCTGATACAAGCACTGTGGGTGAAGAAGTCACCAGGCGCCTCTCTGCAACTTGCCAGTGAGAGAAAGGGGTGAAACAAAAGCTGAAATCCAGGCCTAGAAATCTTCCTTTGATTCTGATTGTCAATGTGCAATTTGGTCTGTGTGGGAGTTGCAAGACAGCACTCCTCGGTGGTGCTCCTGCCCTGCCATTATCTGTTTGAGGTCATCTGTAATGAGACTCCTTTTAGACAGTCATCAAAATACTAACTACCTTAGGAGATGTCCCCAGGCCCTCAAATATAAAACCCAATTTTATTATGATGATAGAAGTTTGAGGTTGATTTTTTAATAAATGATCAATTGGTTGGAAGGATGCTAGGGACAGCAGACAAGGACCACTGTTACACCCAGTGTGCCTCAACTAGCCAACAAGGGAAGTGATGCACATCTTCCTCCTTGTGGCCTGGATTAGCAGAGGTCAGCTGTCTAGCCTACAGGGTTCTAGAGATGGAAAGAAGTCCATCTAGGATCTTTAGTGGAACCCAAAGGCCCTTGAAAAAATACCTTTCTCCTTCCTAGTCATTGCTTCTGAATAAGATGAGAAGGACTGGCTGTGGATCTCCACCATCCCTCCACAGTCTTCTGGTCAAGGGATGGACGGAAGGGTAAATAAAGGAAATGTGTGTCTCAGCTGTGCCTGTGTTCATTAAGTATAACCAACAGTAAAAGATGCTCTGTAGTTGGGTCTGTGACCTGAATGACCATCCCAGCCTTCCCAAACACATGTTCTCTCTAAAGTAGTTTCCGTCCATAGATTTCTTAGAGCACTTACTATAAGGTAACTCCTATCATAGCTATCTGCAAGATGTTCCACGCAGACCATAGACTCCTTGGGGGTAGGGAAAACATCATTTATCTTCATAACTCTTTGCATATGTTATAATGTCCAACACACTGCACATGCTCAACAAGTATTTTTTAACTGAAAGGAAGTGAACTAAATAAGCGTCAGGTAAATGGGACAGATATAGAAGAATAACGAGTAGGAAGTCTCTCTCTACCCTTTTTGAGAATCTTTTCACAGCAGGAAATAAAAATTAAAAAGAAAATCATAAATGTATTTATTTAATATTTTATTCAATAGCAAGGCATGATATGTAAAAAATGTATACTTCCTTTGCAGAAATTGCCCCACTGTGGAGACTAATATCCCAGAGAAGAGCCACCTGTTGTGCAGGTAGCTTTGACATGGTCTGTAAATCAGGCTTGCTCCTCATTCACTCCACACTTCCTCCTCTGAACTTTGAGTGTCTTATATTTGCTTTGTTGTGGTTTGGTTTTATGTTTTTGTTTTCAATTTAAACTAAAATTAGATAAGCATTTTAAGCTAAAATTGGGTAAGACTACAAAGTATTAGGAAAATAAGTTCCTGAAACCAGATAAATGGCCATTCTGTATCTGAGATAAGGGATTATTTTTTGTTACAGAGTCTTTGAATTCCATTGATTGTAAATCTATGTTGCCTTTTGGAGGTCACAAAAAAGCAGTAAAATTCACCCACCTTTTTATGATTGATAAACAGAAATGGAAAATATCTTCACCTAACTTGGGATAATTTGTGAAAATATTAGGGCACCTGGGTGGCTCAGTGGTTGAGCATCTGCCTTTGGCTCAGGTCATGATCCTGGGGTCCTGGGATCGAGTCCCACACTGGGCTCCCCATAGGGAGCCTGCTTCTCCCTCTGCCTATGTCTCGGACTCCATGTGTCTCTCCTGAGTAAATTAAATCTTTTAAAAAAATCTGAGAAAATATCTAAGCAAATGTCATCCAACCACCCACCCCCTGACCAAAGACTTCTTATGTCTCGCAAAGGGGCAGCCATTGGAGCCCTGAATCCTGAAGCACATGCTGTATGAATTCACAGAAATATATTAACTCTATGGAAATGAATAAGAAAAAATGTAAAAATGTTTCAGTGACTTCATTTGGAGAAAAAGAGGTGGAAATTTACAACAACATGGTCTTGTTTATTCTACCCTTCCCACGTTACTCCTCCTCCAGGTAAGTGGAGATGCTGTATGAAACCATTTGGTTTAAAGATAATTGTTTTAAGAAGAGGCTTAAATTTCGATTTAATGTTACTTGACTCTAAAAATGTGTTTATCTGTCATAATGTTTATTCCTAGATCATCTCTGAGGCAGGCCTCACAGAAATCTGGCACCAAGCTTGAAAAACAACTGTAAACACTTTTCTCTTTCATTTTTCTTGGTTTTGATTTTTTACAGCCTGATTCAACTATCATCCAAGCTCAAAGAATAAAGCTGACTTGGCTGAGAACAGACCTGGGATTCAAACCAGATTTTTAGGTTCCAGAAACTCTACCATAGCTGCCTCCGTATGGAGTTGACTTTCTACGAAAACCACAAAATGATACAGTAAGCAATGGAAAGGAAGACTAAATGTGGTAAAACCAAACTCAATTTTGGATGTATAGTAGAATTTCTGGGGCTTATAAGTGGGTTCTGGTTTGGAATAATAATTATGAGAAAATGCTAAAAACAAAAAAACCCACATTATTTTAGATACAGCTATTAGAATTGATCTAGGCACAGATCTCACTGTTTTAGATCATAAATGCTATTTTAAATTGTTATCACTAAATATCCAAAAGCATATATTGCCTCCTTTCTCCATGACCCAAATGATAAAGGATATAATTACAATATGATTATTCTAAGTTAATTGTATGCATGTAATACTAATGCTACAGTCCTGCTAAGATACACGGGTGGATGGGTGGATGGATGGACAGATGGATGGATGGATGAACAGATGGACAGACCGAGAGAGTTAGTAAGTAAATGTATGGAAATATAACTTACTGAAACCTTGCCTAGGCCAACATGATGAGCTCCTAAAATTTAGCCATTTGATCCAAATACACAGAATAAGAACAGTACAAAAGATAGTAGTTCTTAGCTCCCACCTTTGCCCATTTTTTTCTTTTCTTTTGATCCACAGCATCTGTGCTATCATTGAGAATAATGATGGTATTAAACTTTTAGTCTCTAACTTTTCTGCCCTCTCCCTCCCTTTACACAGCATGGTGTTTCTTTCCAAACTTAAAATCTGTCAATAACTCACTCTCTTCTACCCCATGTTGCCTGAGGTATTTTACTGCTGTTACTCTCTGTATTAATAACTTAGTACTTTAACACCCAAGAAATAATGAAAACATCCAACTCTGCAAGTGCTCCAGGGTCTGGCCCACTCTTAAAAGGTAAGTAAACATCAGGCATCAGCAGCCCTTAACACTCTTTGGTGCAGGTGAGACAACCAAGATTTGTCTCCATACAAAAGTTTTGTTTCTGATCAGTCTTTGAATCTGCTATTTTTTTATTTAAATTCAATTAGCCAATAGAAAGTACATTCTTCATTTCAGATACAGTGTGCAATGATTTATCAGTTATGTATAACACCCAGTGCTATAACCACATCACGTGCCCTCCTTAATGTGCATCACCCACTTACCCCATCCCCCCACCCACCACCCCTCCATCAACCCTCAGTTTGTTTCCTAGTGTTAAGAGTCTCTCATCTCTAATGATTTTTCTCCCTCTCTAATGACTTTCCCATTCTGCTATTTTTGAAGCCAACAAGAAGCCAGAGACTGTAGAGACCAAGAAGGTCCTTCAGAGAAAGTTAAGTGAGGCTGGAATTTTAAACCTGAAACATTATGACTGCTCTTCATGCTTTTCTCAATTTTTTTAGTTTAGGAAAAGCAATATAAGATTCAAGATAAGTGAGAGAAAAAAACAAATATTTTCTCTCAAGTTTTCACTGTGGCTCCAGAGTATAAGATAAAAATAGCATGCATTGTAGAGGGCTAACACTTATGAAGTACAGACGTCATCACTTGAAGATCGTGGTGCCCTTCTGTGAGAATGCTAAGAATAAATACAAAGAGGAAGCTTCGATACTTGCTTGATATTGCATTTTTAACGGTTCTCCTTGCATGTGGGTGTCTAGAAAAGAAATGGCATTAACAATGTAGACAGTGCTAGCTCCTGGAACTGG
The DNA here is from genome assembly GCF_011100685.1 of Canis lupus familiaris. Classification (NCBI taxonomy): domain Eukaryota; kingdom Metazoa; phylum Chordata; class Mammalia; order Carnivora; family Canidae; genus Canis; species Canis lupus. The sequence continues at coordinate 44,383,919 of NC_049235.1, forward strand.
CACATATTTATGGCAAAGGCAGCTGCTATTTTAAAGAATTTTTTATAATGTTAATAGAGTTTCTCTTGACAAATGCATTGCTACTTGTGTTTTTCCCATCCCTGTGTAGAATTTGACAAAATCTATTTTTTAAGGGGGAAAACAGATAAGTATTTATTTCATGAATACTAAAAAGTTATTTTTAATCCTGAACATCAGTGTTAAAGGAAAAAAAATCACATTTTCCACAGTTCCAAAATTATAATCCTTTCTGTCAGACGGGGTTCCTTTAAAAATACAATGGTACATTAAGAGTGTAACGAAATGTCTAGAAGATAAAGTGAAACAATGAAAGCTTATATACCAATAATTCCAAGGGAAAAAATGTTTAAAAAGATTAATTTTGTCATTACCGAAGTATACATAATATACTTTTATTTGACATTTCTACTATGTAGTTATTTGGTTAGAGACTGGAATCTAAATGGCTATATAAAAAACATGAATTGACTTTAGAGTATTCTTTAGCATAACACAATTTAATTATATTAAACCCACCAACCTTATGTCATATTATATGGATCATACCACCTATAAATGCAATATATGTATATGTTTATATACTACACATATATTTACACAATTATCTATAACATATCCCATATGTATATACATATATATTTCAGTTGCTGTTTCAATACTACAAATGTGAATTTCAAAAAAACAAGAATGTACAGGAGGATGCCACATGTTCCCTTATCATCTACCATGAGGATATCTATTATACACCCTCCTTGAGAAGCACAGAGATATTTACTAAACCTAAAAGTATATAAAAATACTATTTGGTTTGAAATGGATGTTTGTAACCAAAAGAGCTAACTGTTCTGATTCACTGTGACTCATTGATGCTAGAACCATGTGTAAGTAATAGGCTTTGTACTTCCTTGCTCCCAAGAATATAACACTGTAGTAAAAAGGAGCAGGAACATTTTGTAGTTCACCCTATTTGACCATTTTCTACCATGTATCATGGAATGGTTAACAGTCTTCCCCAAAATCCATCCAAAAAACAATTATGTTGGGTTTCAGCATTGCTGAACTCACAATAACTCTTGTTGGGTCAACCTACAGCACAGCTTCTGAAAATAGCTAAAAAATAACACTTAAGTATATCAATCAAAATGTTTTAGCAACAAAACCCTTTAAAATCTAATTAGTGAGGTTTTATCCAGAACATGAGGATAATAAGCATCTGAAAAATAATATTGCAATTTTCTCTTCCATTTATCAAACTTTTTATGGTTTTCCTTTGACAGGGACATTGGAGTGCAGGATTTAGACCCTTGGGTTATCACACAACTTGAGAAAATAAGGGTGTAAAAATGTTTTGAAAAACAAATATTTCATGGCTCTTCTTGCTAAACCATACCATTTACTTATTGTTGATGCTCCATATGTTAATATATACACATAAATTTGTTAAGTAAATGGGTCACAGGAGTTTTCATGGACAAATGGCTAAGGGAAATGGGATATTAATCAGAACATGTGTTGTTATGATGACTTATCTTAACTGGGACTCAGGGGACTCCAGATGTTTGGTCCCCGTACACGCATGGAAAATAATTCATAAGGATGCTGCGTTCTCATGTTGAGGGAACATTCTTCTTAAAAAATAGGCCTTCTTTTTGTCAAAACATAAAGGGCTACAGTGTAATATCTTCCCAGAACTAAGAAAAAAAATGTTCTCCTCTGAGAAGGAAAGAAGTAAAAACCCCAAAAGATGGGATTAACTATTTGTAGAAACTACCTCGAGACAGCAGAGGTTGACTTCAGTGGCATGATCAATAGTGAGGTGTACTGCAAATGATTCATGGCTAAAAACAGTTAAATACTGAAGTTTTATAAGTTTTGTCCTTAAAGGAAATTAGAAAGGACTGAAGGCTATTGTTACAGTAGCACTGCCTTGGGTGTGAGAGGAAAGGACAGTGTAATAGTTACTGCTGTCAGAACTGTTCACCATCCTTGGCCTTTTTTACCCACCACAGTTCATGATCTGAGCATACCTTTGGAGATCTGTAAAGCTTATGAAAATCTGGTAGGCTATGGTGGAGAATCAAAAACAATGCCTTAAAAACAAAGAAGTTTCTGCAAGGTTAAGGCCAGAAATGTGATCAATAACAACTAAAAGTGAACAAGAGATCAACCTATCTGACGGTTGAATGTGTGCTCGAAAAGAGACTTTTAGAAAGAGAGGTGCCATGGAGGAGTGCCTCTCACACTGTCAGAATGCAGGGCATTCGAGATTGCCCCCATCTATTCTTCCTGGCAAGGCTATCCTGATGGTGGAGACAGATGTATCAGGATATTCTACTTTGAAGTCACACTTTTTCATCAAGTAACTCCCCTTGTGTTTTCAGTTTGTCAAGCAACTTTCTTGTATGATTTGAGTTCCCAGGTAGGTTTTCCTTTAGGAGAAAGAAACCACTGACTGGACAGTTGACACAAATATTCCAGGGTACATCAGTAAGTTAGCAGTCAAAACCATACATTGATTATGAGTATTGGTGTTAGTGTCAACAAATCTTTTGCAGCATAACCAACTCTTGGTTTACGGTCAATATGAAACTCCTCTGCCATTGTGTAGAGTCCTTCTTGCTAATCAGCAGGCCTCCTTTATATCATCATATATAGCACAGGCTCCCAAATGATGGAACTGCTTGAGTTTTTCTCCAAATAAGATAGTTCTTATATAGAGAAAAAAATGAATAAAAATCCACAAAGTGTATTTCACTTCAAAAATCCTATGTCAAGAATTTTCAAGATTCCATAATCTTCGTCTATTACTAAATTGTATTATGTGTACCTTATGCAACACAAATTGGGATAGAAGTTTAAGATGGTCATTAAGATACTGCTCTTTAAGACTTGTGAACCCATCAGAATTCTGAATAAAACCATATAGACAGCTGCTTAGAAACAAGTCAATCTGTCAAAAATTGAGGAAAATATTAAGTGACTATAAATGCCTTTAAAGTCCCCCATGACTAGGTAGGATATATGGAATTGATTCAAATATGAATGTACTGAAGATGGGTAAATGTGTTCAATTGTTTCTATAGCTCTACATGGACCAAGGCACAGCCAGCATCAGCTGCAAGTGATAACGAAGCCCTGTGGGAAGAAACAGCATAGATTGGAACAAAGAGGAAATAAAAGGAGGCAGCGGCTACAAGCTATGGTTTTGAGGGTCTGAAATAGGGCAGGTCTTTATTTTGGTGTATAAAGACAGCCTAACAACCACTGTCCTGCGTAGTGTGGGGGAAAATATTTGGAAGAAAGAATGAGGTGAGCGTAATTCCCTGAGAAGAAAATACTGGGTACAGGTATCCATGCAGACTTGAAAACGGATGATTGCCTCAACAAATGCACAGCTCCTGAATAATGATATATGTGCCAGTGTGTTTGTTGCTTCTCAAATCTCTGAACATGAACTTAAGTTAGGAACCATCTCTGCTGTAAAGACAGACATGTGTCTCAGTTTTCCAGGCACCTATTATTGGACTGTTTCCTCCCTGGATTTGCAGAGAAGGGCACAACTCCAGGTCTGTGCAGGCCCTATCTATCTCTCTCTCTCACTATGAACTCCACTGCAACGCAAGACATGACACCCCACCCTTTAGGCAACTAACAAAATATTTTCAACTCTAGCTGAAAAATAAGAGCATCAAGTAAGACTCAGGTGTAAAGGTTCAGACTATATCCTTCCACTGCTTTTATTAAGAACTTGGTGCATCTATTAAAATAGAACAAAAGGAATCTAACAAAGTCAAAGTCATCCATTCCATTTATTTACCCACTTTCAAACTACTTTGGTAGGATCAGCTATATTAAAAAAAAAAAAAAAAAGGAAAAATACATCCAAATATGAGGACTCACATCCCAGGCAAAATGCTTGAATGTAAACAACAAACCTTTTAATCTCAAGTAGTTGTTCTACACGACCCAACAAGAATATTGGCTCCATTGTCTTTTGTTTTCTGTATTGAGATCCAAGAGATGAGAACATGAGCAACTTAAGAAATAAACAGAAAAAGTGCCTATAAGGAAATGAGCTTAGAGACTCATTTCCCCGACAGACAAAGGCAAGTAACAGCTAAGAAAGTTTTAGTGAATATAATATACAAGTATAAAATCATCTCTCCACGTATAAGTTTTATTTTGTTTTCTCTCAATATGGGTTTTAATTTGGCTTTTAATTTGCATTTCTTACTTATGTCTATGATTTCCTAATGTGCTTATTTGCTAGCTGTACATCTCTTCTTGTGAAATGTTTAAATCTTTTGCATGTCTTTAATTAAGTTGTTTGTTTTCTTATTATTGAACATAGAAGTTTCTGTATATATTTTGGATATAACTCCTTCAATACAAATAGGCTTTGCAAATATTTTCCCCAGGTCTGTGGGCTGTCCTTTCATTCTAATAGAAGCTTCTGAAGAGTAGATGTTTTTAATTTTGATAAAACATAATTTGTCAATTTGTTCTTTTATGGTTTGTACTTTTGGTGTCATGCCTAGAAAACCTTTGCCTAACCTGCGATTGCAGAGTTACTCCTGTTTTCCTAACCATAAGTTTTATAGTTTCACATTTTAAATTTAGGGTTATGATCTATTTTAATGTTTCCATATGATGTAAAATATGAGATAATTATTTGCATATCAGTATCAAATTGTTCCATCACCATTTGTTAATGACTACCTTTCTCCATGGAATGCCCTGCCCTTTGTTAATAAGTTATCCATGTATATGTGGATTTATTTCTGGACTCTCTAATCTATTGACCCATCTGTTTATCTTGATCCTAATACCACACTGCCTTAATTACTACAGCTTTACAGTAAGTCTTGAAACAAGGCTACCTTTTTAGTCCTCCAATTTTTCCCTTCTTTTTCCAAGTTGCTTTGTCTATTTTGGGTGCTTTGCATCTCCATATAAATTTTAGAATTGGCTTGTCAATTTCTACCAAAAAAAAAAAAACCTTCTAGAATTTTAATTGGGATTGTATGAATCTGTAGATCAATTTGGAGAGGACTTACATTTTCACTATCTCTGGAAAATCCCCCAGTATTTTGAAACTAAACACTATGCCTCTAAATAATTGTCAGATCAATGCAAAAATCAAGATGGAAATTAGAAAGTATTTTGAACTAAATGTGAATACAAATGCAACATGTTAAAATTTATGGCATACTACTAAAGTGGTACTTAGAAATTTACAGCACTTAATGCCTACATTAGAAAAAAATAAGTCAAATTAATCACATTAATTTCCATATTAAAAAACTAGAACATAAGGCAAACTCAACCCAAAAGTAAGCAGAAGAAAAAAAAGATAAATGAAATAAAAACAGAAAAACAACAGGGAATATTAATAATAATAATTAATAAAACTTATTATCCTCTAACCAGACTGGTCTAAAAAAAAAAGAGAAAAAAGATAAATTACCAATATAGAAAAATAGATTAAGTCACTACATATTCTACAAATAATAAAAGAATAATAAAATAGTATGAATATCCTTATGCCAATTTAATTCCACTATGACCTATAAATATACTTTGCATGACTTGGGTCCTTTTCAATTTATTGGGACTTGTTTTATATCTTACAATCTGGTCTATATTGATAAATGTTCTGTGTGCACTTGAAAAGAACGTGTATTCTTTATTGTTGGGTATTCTAGGAACACCACTTGGGTAAAGTTGGTTGGTAATGTTAAAATCTTCCTTTCTTGCAGATTTTGTATCAATAGATATTCTATCAACGATTGAGAGAGGAATATTACTGTCTCTAATAAAATCATGGATTAAAAAATTTTTTACAGTTCATTTCATGTATTTTGGTGCATAAATATAAAGGATTATCATATAGTCTTGATAAATGGGCAACTTTATTATGAAATGAACTTCTTTATCTCCGGTGATAGTGTTTGCAATGAAATCTATTTTGTAAGATACTAATGCAGGCCTTAAAGCTTTCTTTTTATTAGTGTTAATTGGTATGCCAATTTCCATCCTTTTACTTTTGGGCTATTTGTGTCTTTTTTTTAATAAAGTTAGACTATAATTGGGTTTTACAATCTGAAAACCTCTGCCTTTTTATTGGGGTGCTTAGGAAATTTAATGTCATAACTGATATCCTTAGTTTTAAGTCCATGATCCTGCTATTTGTTTCCTATTTGTCTCATATGTTTTTTGTTCCCTTATTACTTTTTGCCTTCTTACCGATTAAGTTTTTTTATTATTTCATTTATCTCTTTTGTTGGCTTATTAGCTATATGTCTGTGTTTTGTTATTTTAATTTAATTGCTTTAGAGTTTATAGCATATGCTTTTAATTTATCACAGTCTACTTTCAAATGATATTATATATATCACTTCATGTATAATATTAGAACTTTACAATAGTATTCTTTCATTTCTCTCTTCCCAGCTTTTTATGCTATTGTTGTCTTTTTATGCTATTGTTTTATGCTATTTCAATTGTATATGTTATTTTTTATTTATTTATTTATTTATTTGAGAAAGAGTGTGTACAGGAGGGGCAGAGAGAGAGAGAGAGAGAGAGAATCTCAAGCAGACTCCATGCTGATCATGAAGCCTGATCTCATGACCTTGAAATCACCACCTGAGCTAAAACCAAGAGTCAACCACCTAACCAAATGCACCACCCAGGCACCCCTCAGTTATATATGTCATAAATCAAACAATGTATTATCATAATTTTGTTCAAATAGTCGGCGATCTTTAAGAGGTTTAAATGATAAGAAAAAAAATCTTGTATATTTATCCATTTAGTTATCATTTTTTGTGTGCCTGATTCTTTTCTGCAGGTTCATATTTCCAACTGGCATAGTTATCCTACTGCCTTTCATTAACATTTCTGGTAGTGTGGATCTACTGGTGATGAATTCTTTCAGCTTTTATATCTGAAAGATATGTTTACTGTGTATGGAATTCTTTTTTAAAAAGATTATTTATTCATGAGATGTGTATGGAATTCTTAATTGAATTATTTTTTTCTTTCAGCATATTAGCTCCACTGTCTTCTTATTTGCATTGTTTCTGATAAGAAATCTACAATTATCCTTATCTTTGTTTAATGTACTTGAGTTTTTCTATTTCTCTAGCTGTTTTTAAATTTTCTTTTCTTTACTGGTTTTTAATAATATGATTATGCCATGTTTTGGTGTAATTTTCTTCAAATTTCTTGTGCTTGGTCTTTACTGAGCTTCTTGAGTCTGTGCATTTATAATTTTCATCACCGAGCAAAATTTTAGCCATCAAATATTTTTCTTTCCTCCCCTCCCTCTTCTTTATGTTGGGGATTCCAATTACACATACATTAGGCTGTTGAAGATGTCCTACAATTCATGGATGCCCTTTACAATTTTCTTTTGGTTTCATTTTGGATAGTTTTTCACTACTCTTTTCTTCCACAGTGTTTATCTCATTCACTATATTTATTATTAATCTTACCCAACATTATTGGATAATTTCATCCAGTGTGTTTTCCATATCAGACACTGTACTGTTCATCTCTAGAAGTTTCCCCTTCTTTATATCTCCCATGTCTCTAATCAACTTCCAAACATATGGGCTATAGTTATAAGAACTACTTTAATGTTCTTGTCTGCTATTCTAACTTCTATTTCAGTTCTGGATTGGCTTCCATTGTTTCTCTCTCTCTCTCTCTCTCTCTCTCTCTCTCTCTCTCCCTCCCTCCCTCCCTCCCTCCATCCCTCCTTCCCTCTCATTACAGGTAGTATTTTCTTGCTTCTTTGCATGTCCAATAATTTTTTGTCAACTATTGGATATTATGAACTTTACCTTGTTGGGTACTAGATATTTTTGTATTCCTATATATGCCTATGAACTTTAGTCTAGAGTAGAGTTAAGTTATTTGGAAACACTCTGATCCTTTTATGTCTTGCTTTCAAGGTTTATTAGATAAGACCAAAGCAATATTTAGCCTACAGCTACCTACTCCCCCATTAATAAAATAAGACAATCGGGTGGATTCTACACAATTCTCTTTAAATGATGAGGTCTTCAATCCAGCTAGTTGGAATTGGCACTTTTCTTGCCTTATATGAAGTGTGAACATTAGGACCATTCCTTCTAATCTTCTTGAATGGTTCTTTCCTGATCTCAGGCAGTTTCCTATCTGCATGGTCAATCAGTACTCTGATGAGTGGATACTCTTTAGATCTCTGGACTTCTATATCTCTACAGATCTCTCTTCTCTGGTACTTTATCTTGTTAACTTCAGCCACCACCGCAGCTCTCCCTGGATCTTTATTCACTTCTTCAACTCAAGAAGTCCATCAGGTCTGCCTGGGTTCTCCCTCATATGCTGCCTGGAAACCCTCTCAAGGGACTACACTGAAGCAATCATAGTGCTTATTTCATTTGTTTCCTGTTTCTTGAAGATCACTGTCTTTCATTTCATTTCTTTTTTTTAATATTTTTATTTATTCATGAGACACACACACACACACACACACACACACACACACAGAGGTAGAGACACAGTGTCTTTCATTTCTTAATGTCCAGTATCTTGAAGACTATTTTTCCACATAAGTTGTCTTTTATTATGATTATTATTGTTTCAGGTGAAAGGGTGAATCTAATTCTTATTAGTCCTCTTTGGCAGAAGCAGAGGTCCATAAATAGTCTTTTGTCTACCCTTTTCACTTTATATTGCTGACTTTAAATTTCATGAACATCTTTAAATATTCCGATTCCCAGAACATTCAGTGAAGGAGAAATTCCTGCTGAACTCCTCTGGAGCTTGGCAAACAACCCTGTAGGGCCTAATTATAATCAATCTTTTAAGAGACACAAAATGGTGGCTATCTCTTATATCTCTGTTAATGTAGTCAAATAAAGTTAAGGGCAAATTCATATTTCCGAGCAATTCTTAAAAATTTTGGCAGGTCCAAGAGGCTATGCTGTTTCAAAAATGGCTAAAATCACACTGAAAAAGAACTCATTCACTGACACCCCACAAGTCTCCCAGTGACACTGTAAAAGTTTAGGCCCTAAGAGAATCTTGGCTCAGAGGCCCAGTCTTTTTATGTTAGTACATTTCTCCCTAAGAGTAAACAAGGTAGTTTCGAAGGACATTCATTCTTTAAAGTCAGTTTGAAAATTAGTGCTACAGGATACTAAGGAGAACCTCAGTAGCCTGACAGAGATAATGTACAACTGCAATGTGTTCACTATGCCAGGATGTAATTTATGCTTTCAGCACACACTCCTTCCCTCTGTGAGTGCCTCAGCTCACTGGGGTTTGGGAATAACCAACTGCGGTCCAGTTTCCATCAAGCTTCTTTCTGAATGCATACAATGTTGCAATTTCCAACCATAGTGGGTTTGGTCATACTGGGCACTGAACTGTGCTTGGATATTTCCTCTCAAAAATTAGACAGAGCTGGTCACCACTGGTTCCCAGGGGGAGAGGCATGAAAAATAGTTAAATTGGCTTCCTCTAGTTATCAAATGTAATAGGATCTATTAAAAAGAAATAACAAAATGTATGTGGTTGTTACTAGACAGCTTTTAAAAATAAATGTACCCACTATTCATGTATCATTTAAAATTTTTCCTAGAGTTTCGATGACCAAAATTGAAGAGATAAATGAGACTGACTGAAATCTTTTCTACTTCATGCCACCAAGAATAGCTTTCATCCTAGTAATGATTTTTGGCTAAGATAGCACAAGTAACTAAAGCCCAATGACCTATGTCCTTATGATATCAAAGCAGTAAGAATAACTGATATCATATTAGCCCATCTATGAAATTAAAATACAAGGTTGTTCATGTCCAACTTTGTGTATAAACTTGCTAGTATTATGAATATACCAGACCCATTTAAAGCAGTGGAAAGTTAGAGTTATGGAGGGAAAAAGAATTTTTCTTATTACTGTACCCTGTTCACCACCCTATGGAATCAAGAATCCTGTTCATTAAACAATCAAGCTTTACATTTATTTGTCCAATAGAACATAATACCTATTTACCCTCTCCCATACAGCCCTTTTATAAAAAAGTTGCTTAATTATTTTAAATACTTGGGGACAATTAAATTATAAGGGCTCAGGTAAAATAAAAGGGCTTCATGAAGGTAATAAAATCTAATTCACAATGCCCATATAATATCATAATAGATATTTGTAGCACAATATGCAACAAGATCCCATGTTAAAGATTTGGGACTCAGTTTATTCTGCGCTTTTATGCTGTAGGAATTTAGATAGGCCACTGAATTCAGGATGGGCCAGGTGTTCAGGTGCTGGGTTTATACATTACATTTATACTGTACATTTTCTGGCTTGCATTACCTTGACTTGGTTTAATGATATCTGGCAACAAATCTTACCCTACAGCAGAGTCTAGCTAGGATGACTACCATTTTGAATTCTGTTTTGTCTCCCATGTAATTCATGTCTTAGTCACAATCATTTGAGGAAGGTATTTTTATTAGGTACATGGATTTCACTTACATAAACAATTTGGCGCAAAACTGCATATGGATGTTTCCTAGATATTATGTGATAAGACACCTTGAATGAGCTTAAAAGAAAAGGCTTAAGAACCGATTTCACACATGAGTAAAGAAAACCTGTCATAGTGGCTTGAAGATGAAAGCTAGAAGGGCTGCTTCCTTTTTAATAGGTGGAGTTGTGTTCAAATTTTTTCTTACTCTTCGAACTGAATACACAGTATTTGTTCTTCAATGACATTTAAACCAAACTATCAAAGAACAGCTTAGCATCCACAATGTCTCCAGGGAGGCATAACTCAAAGAGAGTCTGGGACTTTTGAACAAACCATTACCTAGAAACTTGCGTTTTCAGTTTATCATGTACACATATGAAGGAGTTGCTATGCATAAGCCCAAGTTACAACTGAACCAGGAGATTTATATAAAAGGCGGGAGCAGTTTTCTCAGTAGGATAGTACAAAGTCTGAAAGAGAATAAAATCTAAACTTTCAGGTTTTAGAAAGAGTAAGATGCTTTGTGAAAAGTAAGAGCAATGTTCATGGAGCACATCACAAGGTAGGTTCATTCTACCTTGGGTATTTGGTGGGGTTTGCCATCCAAAGCTTGCCTTTGAGACTTGCTGACCAAACTGCATTATACAAATATGTCTGTTTTCCAATATGTGGGCCTTCCAACATAGTGATAACACTGGACAGATCTCTCATCTTATCAAAAGTAATAATTCCTCATTAAAAGAGAAAATGTGAAAATTGAAAACATAGAACATTTCCCATTTATGCTACACAACTCACAATCAAAGACTTGTATTCCATCTCATTCCAACCAGCAAGTCTAGAGTCAACTTTAAAGTTAAAATGAAAAAATGCCAAGTGGTAAAGACAGAGTGTAGAATGCATTTGTGATGGAGAAAGAATGGTGGAGGGGAAGAGATACAATGATAATCTGTAAATTATTGAAATAGGGATTGAGTACTTCTTAAATGTAGTGAAGGGTTTTTTCAGGGTATAATACAAGAATATATTAACAACCACGATTTCAATTCTAGGTGTAATTCTAACAAACCTGCATTAAATTGCACATTTTATGGAAAAATATAATGGGAATTATGTTCTTACCATCTGTTTTCTTTGAATCACTTCCGACATTAGATTGATCCTTCCTGTCTGTCTTATTTTTACCATCTTTCAAGTCACCTGAAAGTAATAAACATGACAAACAGTATATGTATATAGTTAAAAGGGAAGTTATAACTAGTCTTAAACTTGTCAAGGTAAAAAGATGAAAAAAATCCATAATTTTAGTCATGAAGGGGGTACTTGTCTGAATGTAAATATCTTTTTAATCCATATATTAGGTCTTAAAAGCTAGATTATGATCTAGAAATTAAAACAAAGTTCCTGTTAAGCAACATTACACTTAAGCCAATAATGTTTATTTTCCAAGAAAGGCAATTCAGCTTTATTACTGAGTTGTGGAGTGTGGAAAACTTAGGTCAAATGTAAGTTATCCCAGCTAATAGCTACTTAACCTCTATATGCCTCAATTTCCTCATCTGCAAAATGGGGATGATAATAGCTACTTTATAGACATAATAAAAGGACAAATGTATTTAAGTTAGTGAATGTGATATCTGGCACATCATACAATGACAACTGAACTCTAAAACAGAGTTATAAATGGTATTCTAAGTAATGAGCTTGTCAAAATATGATTTGTAAATGTTAAAAAAACACTATGCAGGGGGATCACTGGGTGGCCCAGCGGTTTAGGGTCTGCCTTTGGCCCAAGGCGTGATCCTGGAGTTCTGGGATCGAGTCCGAGGATCGAGTCCCATATCAGGCTCCCTGCATGGAGCCTGCTTCTCCCTCTGCCTATGTCTCTGCCTCTCTCTCTCTCTATGTGTGTGTGTCTCTCATGAATAAATAAATAAAATCTTAAAAAAAAACACTATGCAAACAAATGTAGAATAAACACATGTCAAAAACTTAATTCATTCACAAAGGAATCAGAGAGATGGTGTTAAGGGCATTTAAGGAAATGGGTATTTATAGGTAGAAAACTGTTAAAATAAGATTGATGTGTTAGAAACAAAACTGGTCATGTCCTACAGGGCAATAAAAATAATAACTTATGAGTGGGGGGAATCTCTTCTAACAGTTAAAAATCTCTAAGTTAGCATGTAACTTTACAGTACCTAGGCTTGAGTCAAGGTAAATGACAAGGTTAAACACAGTCATGTTCTAAAGCAGAAGTCACTGGGCAACCCAGGTGGCTCAGCGGTTTAGCACTACCTTCAGCCCAGGGTGTGATCCTGGAGACACAGGATTGAGTCCCAGGACGGGCTCCCTGCAGGGAGCCTGCTTCTCCCTCTGGCTGTGTCTCTGCCTCTCTCTCTGTGTGTCTCTCATGAATAAATAAATAAAACATTAAAAAAAAATAAAGCAGAAGTCATCAAAATGTAGCTCATGGGCCAATCTGGAAATAGAGATCTTTGGGAATATCATGTCCATTTGTTTACATATTGTCTGTGGCTGCTTTCATGCTGCAGTGGTAGGTGCCACATAGTTGCAATGGAGACACACAAAACTAGGAGTAGTTAATGGCTGGGCTAACACAGAGAAAGCTTGCTGACCCTTGTCTAAGAGAATTAAATAATCCCTGGCCACGTTTGTCCACCAGTAATGTCACTGTGACATTGAAAGGACATGGCATCCCTTCCCCCAGCCCTATTCTCAAGTTTTGGAAATTCTTCTTACAATCTTACTAATAGCATCTTTGTTTTTAGCCTGCATAAAACCCAGAATACACAACATTACAACTAAAATACCAGTACTTCTTAAAACAAGAAGACCCTAAGAATAATTGCAACCAGGGAGGACTATCTTTTTTTTTTTTAAAGAAAAGATAGAGGTCCTATCTTTTTTTTGCTTTCTTTGTGCCAGGCAATGTGATAAATGCTTTGTGTGCAGCATTTCACTAAATTATTTCAACAACCCCATTATGAAAGTACTGTTATTGCAAGTAGACAAATTCATCACAGTTTAATTCACTAAATTATCAATTTGCAGAATAACAAACTCATCAAATGATGTTTTCCAAGTGTGGGTTTTCCCTTGACTTCACTACAGCCACTGTGTCACACACTGGTCAATCCTGCTGTGTTGAGTGCAGTGCACTGGCTGCTGGCTGCCAATGGTTCACAAATCATCCTGGCCCCATCTCTGCCTATAACCTTGCATGTATTTCTCCTTCCAACAGCAGAAATGCTCCTGTTGGCCTCTGCAGACCTGGTTTAAGCAATTCATCTGACAGTTTTTGCATATATGGCCAACTGATCTTTCCATAAAGTGATTTTGTTTAAGCAGACTTGTGAAGAATGGACATGAAACTCATATTACCATCTCCATTTTATGGCTATGGAACCTAAGGCTTGGAAAAAGTAATCTACCACAATATACACAGATGGCTTTGAGTCTAGAAGCTAAGCTTTCAACCACTGTATCTTGCAACTTTCCTATGAAGCTTAAGTTTTCAATTTCTGTTTATTGCTGCCATTTCTAAATGCCTTAGGCCTACATATTTATAAAGAAATGGTTATCTAAGCATAATTCAAGACCATTTGGGGTTGTAATATATTCAACATAGTAAGTATTTTCAATGGAATTTGATAAATCCTAAGCTAAGAGTCAATAAATTCTCCAAGTTTCCTCTTACTCTTAATTCTGAAATAGGATGAACTGGCTGAAGGGACTGAGGTAAAAGGGGGTCAACTCTAGGCAGGGTGTAAGCAGGAGGAATTCAAGTGAAGGGCATGGTCATCACCTTTTACCACCACCAATGGCCAAAGGGAGAATTCCTTTGGAGGTCCCATGAACAGTTCAAATATTGGCTCTTGTTTTAAGGATGCCAGAGATGGATTCAAGGATTTTGAGCCCTATCGTCAAACTAATTCTCTGTAGAAAAAAAATCTTTCTTTCCTAAATGAGCCTTCACATCCTAATGCATAATACTTTACACCTTCAAGGTTTCCATGGACTGGAGCTTTATGTACAGCTGCATCAAGATCAGGATGTCTTCCAGAAGTCATAGGGGGGTTCAATTTGCTGGATTCTAGGCAGCAGCCTGTGGCAACCTGCCTTTTCCTCAGTCAGGGTTGGGGAGGTTGAGAAAGGAAGTACCTTGTTGGAAACCAAAGCTTAAGGGATCTCATATATGCTGATGAGAACACCTTTAGAACTCCACTTAACCAATGTTCTCTGGTTCTATCCCGGAAGTATCTTGGGTGACCACAAAGAAGGATTATGGGAAAGTGACACATATTTGTTTGATGATGTTCCTTGAACAGAATCCATTAGGTAATTTCCCATGGGTTGTATATGGAGTAATGGCTGATCTGAGCTGTTATTCAATAAACAGAGGAAACAAAAGAGCCTTTCTGCACAGTTATAAATCATTTTAATTAGACTGCTGTAACACAGTCCCGAACCACCATTAGGTTTTCTTATTATTGCTCAAAATTGACTTCTTTTCCCATGTCTCATTTAATACTTAATTTTTAAGGGAAATGGTAGACTGTTGATTACTTTGGGAAATAAACACAGTTGTGAAATCAACCCAGCCTGGTTGAAAATTTGGTCTCCTATTTGTCTCTTTCAGGGTCTCTCTCTAATGGTCTTCAAAATAGATTACTGCCACCTCTACCCTCTCTGGGTATTTGTTTATACTCATTGCATAGAATTCATAACTTTCTCTATGATTGGCATGTTTTTTGTTCATTGGTTTCTCTCCCTCAGCAGACCAGGGGTTGGTCACATGGCCCCATTGCCTGATATTATATGGCCTACAAACTAAGAATAGTTTTTATATTATTAAATAGTTGAAAAAGGAGAATATTTAATGACAGTTGAAATTATATAGAATTCACACTTGAATTTTCATAAAGTTGTATTGGAATACAGCCATGCTCCTTTGTTTATAAATTATCTGTGGCTGCTTTTATACTAAAACATAACTGTTCAGCAGTTGCAACAGAGATTGCATGGCTCCCCAAATCTACAATATTTACTATCTTGCCCTTTACAGAAAAAGTGCGCCAAACCCTGCAAACCACTTATTGTGGACCTCAGCTGAGCCTCAATATTCTTCTGATTTCCTAGTCTCTCCAATAATGCCAAAACTTGCAAACAGTAGGGATATGCTGATTATGAAATACAGAATTTGGACTTGGACCTAAATTTGACTTGAAATCTCTACTTAGTGGTTGCTGGACCTTAAGCAAGTGATTTAACCTGAATCTCTGTTTCCTCATCTGCAAAATGGGAATGATATATCTACCTCACAGAGCTGTTAGCATTTTTTACATGACTTAGTGTAGGTAAAAATCTCATGTACAACATCTGGCACATATTATGCATTCAATAAATGTTATTGGTAATACTTTTGTTAAAGGAAGACATTTTAACCCACTTTTCTAAAAGAAAAAAAAAACTAGGGAAGAAACCACATCTTGCCCCTCTCAGGAGCCCTTCAATACTCCTTCTCTGAGAAGGAGATACTCATCTAGAAGGAGGAGTTTGAGAATGCATAGCTTCAGCTCAGCCACCCAATTCTCTGATTCCCAAACCCCTTTGAGATGTGTTTTCCACAAGACACACCTTTTCTGTCACTCCACGAGCAGCCCGCCAGGGTTGGGAAAGAGGTGGCAGTTCCTAGGCCTGCCTGCTCTGCCAGTGTCTGGTTGGCTAAGCTCAGTTCAAGGCTGATGGATGAAGTAGCCTATGTGCTCAGCAGACTGAGTCCCATTTTCCAATCCAACTCCAGTTGCAGTAGAGCTATATTTTGATCACAGACTTTCTGATACTGTATCTCTCTCTGAGAGAGCTCAGGAGGTTCTGAACTCGGGAGGGGGATGAGAAGGGATCTTCTGCACTGCCCTGTAACAGCAATAGGTATATCATAATTCTTATAAAACTGAACATATTTTCTGGACAATGATGCACCTGAATGCAAAGCAAACCAGTTAGGAGCAGTCTCCAGAACCAGGCTGTTGAGGTGCAGCACAGGGTGGAAGAAGGCCTTCTCAATTTCCTAGGGTGCTCATGGGGTCACATGAGGGAATTTATGCAAAGCCCTTGGAACATGATAGGAGCTCTTAATATTATCATATGTATTAAAATATTGTTTCTGGATTCTATATGTTCTGTATGTTCATTGTAAAAATAATTGGAGAGTGTTGTGCTAAGCACCTTCTACATGTTCCTCATTCACTCAGGCTGGGAAGCATACATAACAGCTACAGCGTGGCCTACCAGGTGGATAAGAGAACAAACCTGTAAAGAGAGGACTTAGAGCAGCATCTGGTGTATAGTCAATAGATGCTAGTTATTCTACCGTTGTCATTGTTTCTGCTATCATTCTCATTACTGGAGGCTCATAGTGGCCCTGCTGTGAACAGGAATTATTATACACATTTTACGGAGCCACTAGAAAGTTAAGGAACCTGGCCAAGGCCACCAGGAAGTGAAAGGCACAGCTGTGACTTGGATCCAGGTCTGTCGAACTGCAAAACTACCTTGCCCCAACTTGGCCCTTGAAGGCTCCAGAGACTATGGCCTTCCTGCTCTTCCCTAAACAAGGTGGCCAATCCCATGCCCTTTTGCCTTAGCTCATCTCGTTTCCTCTGGTGAAGAAGGCCCTGTCCCTCATCTGACTGGCAAAGTTCAGTATTTAAAACACAGTTCAGGCACCACCACCTCCTGAAGCTTTCTTTGACATTTCTCCATTCCAGGAGCCCCAGAGCAACAAAGCTAATGTCCTTTTTTTTTACATGATCCTTGATCATTTTAGCTGCCATGCCATGACTTTAATTTGCTCAGAATTATTTCCAAGGCTGTCTATGTTCTCTCTGAGATTGTGGACTTCCTGTAGCTTTTGCATTTCTTTTTTTCTTTTTTTTTTTTTAAAGATTTTACTTATTCATGAGAGACAGAGAGAGGGGCAGAGACATAGGCAGAGGGAGAATCAGGTTCCCTGAAGGGGGGGCAGGGAACCTGATGTGGGACTCAATCCCAGGACCCGGGGATCATGACCTGAGCCAAAGACAGACGCTCAACACTGAGCCACCCAGGTGTCCCGGCCTTTCCATTTTTAAATACTCAGTGCCAAGCACAAGGCACAAGGTGGTGACCAGATCAACCTGGTTTGCCTGGTACTTTTTGGCTTTAAAATCTAAAACTCTGGATGCCAGGAAATTCCCCAGTACCAAGCAAATGGGATAGGGTGGTCACCATAATGTATATACTTTTTCACCTACAGACATACAGACACATTCTACTGGAATAGACCCTAGATAGACCTGAGCCCCAGCCCTGCCTGCTAGAGGGATAGTACCCACATCAGATGGACTTTCCATCCACCCATCTGGCAGTGAGCACTCAGGAAAATGCTGAGATTGTTATGAGTTACTTCCTCAATGGCTAGGCAGGCACTGGCCAGAGTCTCCAGAACGGTTGGGAAAAGCTTAGAAGCTCCAAGTCTCCCCAGAGGGAATGGCCTAAGCCAGTCTCTGGCTTCATCTGATGGGATCCTCATGGGACCCAGGGCCCAGTGAGGTGTGATCAGCAGCAGCTGGGAAGACCAGACACACCTGGCTCAGAGAGCCAACCACATAGGTGCCGTTATTTGCCAGTTTTCGTTCATTATGTCATTGATATCCCAATGAAAGAGTTCCACCAGTGAAACTGTACTCACCATTCTGTTGTTTTTCTCCTGAGGACTTCTCAGATTTGGAATTCTTTCCACGAGGGTTGTCACTTTTGTTTGTGCGTGTTCCGTTAACTTGATTCTTAGCTTCTCCAGATGTCTTTTTTTCGGTTTTGCCAGCCGCACCCTCTTCAGCCTGGCTTTTGGCTTCCATTTCCTTTTGCTTCTCCTCTGCAGCCAGGCGAGCTTTTTCTTCCGCCTCCTTCTTGGCCTTCTCCTCTGTATCCATGGCAAGTCAGGAAAGACACAGAAAAGATGAAAGGAGGTCACGCTATTAGGAGAATTGCCTCTTCAAACAAAAACAAGTATTTGCACTGAGTGTTTGGGATCTATTTTTGGTTAATTCAAGTCAGGTTAGTGTGTATATTCAGGAAACCAATAATATAGGTTCATGGTGATGTCATTTCTGAAAATAGTGGGTGAGAAAAAGGAGCAGGGAGAAAGTAATAAGGATCATAATAATTAATAAACCGATATAACAATTGGCATTTTCAATGTTTATCATCAATAACTTCTCTTGAGTGTGTCCTCTATGTCAGGTATTACACTAAGTGCTTTTCAAGGACTACTTCTTTTCATTCCCAAAACAGCCTTAGGCAGTAGCTACTTTCATTTTAGCTCTATTTTACAAATGTGAAATCAAGGCTCTGGAACATTACAAAACCCTTCCATGACCCCAGCAGAAATTGGAGTTTCATGGATATCTGCTTAGGATCTGGAGTTTAAACATAGACAATTGATAACAAAACAGAAAGACAGGAAAAATAATTGCCACTAGAATAACACAGTTTCAGGCCAGTGTTTATGAATTTAAAAGTAGGAAGAGGATAATCAAGCCTTACAAAAAGCATGGTCTTCGAACTGTCCACAAGATTAGAGGTAGTCTTTTTGTTGTTGTTGTTGCTGTTTTTTTAGAGGTAGTCTTTAGTTTGGGCAGATACCCTAGTCTTCCCCTTTAATGAGAGAATGTCAGCCTCGTTTCCAATTCTGTTTACTGTGAAACGGTCTGGCTCTGTGTTTCATCAAAAACATAGGGTAGTTGCATACGGTCAAGCATTCATGACAACATTGTTTCATTCATTCATCTAATTTCTATTGAGAAGTGACGGTGTCAAGCACCATTTTAGGCGCTGGGATTATAGCAGCAAGCAAGATTTAATGGAACAGAAAAGATCATAATTAAGTAAGCAAGTCACTAAGATAATTTCAGGTGGTAAAAAGGACTTTGCCAAAAAGGCAAAGCAAAGTAATATGATGGAACAGGATCAGTATAAGAGAAGGAGGTGGCATTAGATCAGGAGGTAAATAAAATGCTATTTGACAAATTCTTAATGATGAATTGCTGGCCATGAAATAATCAGGGAAAATCACATTCCAGGCAAAGGAAATAAAAAATGTCAAGGCCATGAGGTAGGAATGAGCTTGGTATGTTCAAGAGATACTAAGTTAGTCAGTATGGCTAACATAGATTTAGAAGAGTTTGGTGACAGATGATGTGGTCAAACAACCAAGGACATGCAGAGTTGAGACCTTGCAGGGCCTTGGAGGCAATGAAGTGGTGCGGGGCTGTAGGAAATAACACACACCTAACAGAAGCCAATCCTCCCTTAGGGGAGAGACTCGCTCTGCTTAGCATCCAACTGATTCAAAAGGCCTTCCAGATTGTGGCATCCATTATAAAAAGCATTATTGCATTTTTTCTCTAGATATGTTAAAAACATCCTACACCTCATTATCAAGGGTCCTCTTCATTTTCCTTGGTTAGTCTTATTCCTGAAAAAGCTAGCCTTCATAGACAACAAGTTTGTTTTTAATCTAATAGGCACTCGAGTGGTTATGTTTCCCCTTGTTTTAACTGCTTAAGAGCACAAAGCCCAAATCTGATCCAGTTCACATGTTCATAGGGTTTTACGGCATTGTATTTTGTGGATGTCTGTGATCTCTGGCTTCATTTTGCTTTTCCTGCCCCTACACTTGCCTGGCTCAAATGTCCTCTTTAATATACTATGAAGTTTTCATTAATCTTTTCATTGATCATCTATCCAATCCATCCAACTCAATGCCCTGGCCTCACCCTATTCACATTAAATCATATTCTGGAGGGAGAGGGACAAGGACGGGATATTTTAAAAGCTCTCCAGATGATTCTAACATGCAATCAGCATTGACAAGAGCTGATTTAAATTTTAAATGTTTGCCATTCAAAATTTCCTGACATTCTGCTTCCCAACAGGGTGTGTTTATACTTTACAATGAAAAGGTAAGGAAAGATTTCTTTACAAAATAACATAACTATGCACATATAGAATATAAGATGTCTTCTGACTTCTACAGAAAGGTACAACTAGAGAGTAAGAGAATGCCCTTGCAAATGTTGAGATGGCATTCTCAGTAGACTTCAGGGTCACAGAATGGCCCCCTGGAATGTTCACCCAGACTTTCTTTCATCCTCCCATAGTGTCCTGAAGACAGAGGTCAAATGTCATTTCCATTACTGGATTCCAGTAATGTACCAATTCCAGCTTGGTACAGTATCCGACACATAGCAGATACTCATGGAGAATTGGTTAACTAAAATAAAATGTGCACAAGGGGTTATGAGTCACCCTATTTGCCAATGAACCTGACTTGTACATCTTCCATCACCGTAATTTTCTGTGTGAAATACAGAAAGTATACAAATTCTATCCTGGAAGACTTAGCCATCTGACAAATGTTGGCTTTCTTAACTACCAATGCAAGTGAGTAAAAAGATGGCTGTACTCACTACACAGAGAGGAAAAGTGAGGAGGAAGAGCATTTTCACTCATACTCAGGTATCAGGTTAACTAATTCATGGTCCCCTCATAGACTCCCCACTGAAGCCGTGGCAAACTTTCAACATTCAAAATATCCACAAGTCAAAAGTAACTGATAAAAACTGAAGGTATTAAGTTCTGGTTTGTTACAGAAGAGCATAAAATATTATCTGGGCAAGAAAAATTCATTTGACAACTGAGTCAGAACAATTTTCTATGGAAAGTCTAGCAAAAAAAAAAAAAAAAACCTGGGAGGAGGTACATTTTAAAAAACAAATCTGTTTTTGCTGAACTACTGCTGATAGCAGGCAATAGGCAATTAATGTTTGAATTAATGAATGGTAGCTCTTACGACATCATAATCAGACCCTAGGTGAGCCTGCCCCACTGTATGAGTCCTTTCACTACACCAACTGTGTTCCAGCAGGTGGCTCTGCAATGTTCTTCAACTACTCTACTTCCATCTCTCCTTGATTCTTTGAAATATCTGGTATTTTTTTTGAAATATCTGGTATTAATGTGACCAGCCATCAGTACACAGTGATATTACTCAAAACAGGTATGGAAAAAACAAGCAAACATATAAATAAGAAAAAAAAAATATGAGGTATGTTTGTGCCACTGTACTCAGATTCCCGTATATTTTCAGGATGAAATTATTAGTATACAGAAATCTTTCCTACAAAGAGAAAAAGTAGGCAAGCATGCAATTAATTTGTTCCAAGGATAACATATTTAGAATTAACTGTTCAGCTCTTAGGTTTAGCATCTGTGGTATTTGTCGGCTTCTAGACTAACAGAAAGCAAATGTCATAGTGCAACTCCATTCCTTCTGCTTCCTATTTCAGACTATCTGTGGTGATTTGACTCACTATGAAATTGGCCCCAACAAGAAGCTAATGCGTTATGGTAGAGAAAAGCAGAGTAGAGCCCTCATGATCCATAAATCTCATTCCTCCTGAGAGCTGGTTCTATCCCACACTGAATGTCTATGCATTCTGAGAGAAGTACATTGATTTGCTTCATTCATTTTCCTTTTCTGAATAATGGCTTATAGTCTCTTGATTAAAAATGATATTGAACTAGTTATCCCTTGATATAATTTTCTGAATTGCCTACTTACATTATCTATGGATATAGATAATTGTTCCAAGGATAACATATTTAGGGGGAAACTAGAGGGAAAGAAAAGGAGAGATACTAACAGAAAAACAACCAACCAAAATACTATATGAATTTTGAATAGTTAACTCTTAGTCATATATGAAAATAATAACAAAAATACTTCTAGATATCTAAGGACTCAGAAGATGTTCACACAAGATCTTTCTAAAAATGGAAGCCAAGAAGTGCTCCAGCTGACCACAAAACTCAATCAGTATTAGAAACTCAAGAATGGAAAAAAAAAAAGAAAAAGAAACTCAAGAATGAGGAAAATATATAAATGATGTGCAATAAAACTGGTAACTCTTAGTGTCAAATAAAAATAACTGTTGTTAAGCTAGATATAAAACTTGAGGGGATCCCTGGGTGGCGCAGCGGTTTGGTGCCTGCCTTTGGCCCAGGGCGCGATCCTGGAGACCTGGGATCGAATCCCACGTCGGGCTCCCGGTACATGGAGCCTGCTTCTTCCTCTGCCCATGTCTCTGCCTCTCTCTCTCTCTCTCTGTGTGTGACTATCATAAATAAATAAATAAAAATTAAAATAAATAAATAAATAAATCTTGAAGCAAATATTAAAAATAATATTAAGGTTAATTATAAAAAATAACAATTTACTTATAATCACCTAGATTAAAAATCTCATGGTATTTCAACAAAAACAGTGATTATGGAGGAAATAAATAAAAATACAATAAATGTCTCAGCATTTGCAAAGGAAGTGGCATTATATACCGTTTCATATTTTTGTTGATTGACACATAAGTCAATAAAAATGTAAAGGTGATCTCTGGTAAAAGAAAAATAAGATATATTTAAAGAGACCATTTACAAAGCTAGCTAGTGAGTAGGGTTATGGGCAAATAGATAAAGAGGATTAGAAGGTACAAACTTCCAGTTACAAAATAAGTAAGTCACAGAGATGAAAACTACAGTATAGGAAATATACTCAATAATACTGTAATAGGGCAGCCCTGGTGGTCCGGTAGTTTAGTGCTTCCTTTGGCCCGGGGTGTAATCCTGGAGACCTGGGATCAAGTCCCGCATCGGGCTCCCTGCGCGGAGCCAGCTTCTTCCCTCTGCCTGTGTCTCTGCCTCTCTCTCTCTCTCTCTGTCTGTCATGAATAAATAAAATCTTTAAAAATAATAATACTGTAATAATGTTGTATGTTGACAGATGGTGACTATACTTATCCAAAAAAAGAACATAAAATTAAAAGTCATATGATAAGCTAGATAGGGCAGAAATTGCAAGATATTTTGTCAACTGAAGATTAACTATCTTTTATATATAATGAGCTACTATGAATCAATAATAAAAATATAAACATCCTAATGGGAAAAATGAAGGGGGCAAAAACACAATGAAATACCTTCCACTTCTACTGGAAGACATTAAAAAAAGACAACTTTATAGAAAGAAATTTAATAATATACATCAAGAGCTTTATAGTTTTTCATCTACTTTGACAGAGGAATTCCACGTCTAGAAATTTATCCTAAATAAATAATCAGAGGTTGGCCCAAAGACTTTTGACCTTGTATACCTTGTATGACCTTGTATACCTATACCTGTTATATACAATAATGAAGAACTGAAAACCAAAATGTGCAGAAATAAAGGAATACTACTACATACAATGTAGTCATTTGAAGCATACTTTCAAGAATTTTCAGTATCGAGATAAAATGCTTAAAATAAAAATAGTAAAACAAAATACAGAACAATATTATGCTATGATCCCAATTTATGGGGAAAATTTTTACTTATATATTTCATCAATGTCTGGCTGGAAAGATTAAAAGTGAAAGTGAAATATATATATATGTATATATATATATGTATGTATGTATTTCAGCATTATAATCTAAACAAAAAATGTTTATAAGGCATTAAATATTGATCAAAAATTGATCAATATTGATCAGACTTGCAAATTATTATACTTATGCATCTTATTTGGGAATAATAATGATTTTCAGCCCTGAGAGCTGTTAAGAAATACTGATTTAATTTTTTCTAACAACTATGGGTTCTGGTCCAGCTAGCTTTGTATCAGGTTGGTTAATAAAACCAAGACTTTTGATCTCATTCTAATCAATTTAATACCAACATATGTTCAAGTACCCCATGCAGGTCAGGCTTTCTTGAAATCATGGTTTTCTGGTAGAAAAGAAGAATGAGCAAAACAGCTTAGGATAATCTAGTACAAACTGATCACCAATGGAAAAAAAAAAAGATGTAAACTGAATCTCTTAACCACCAGTGAACTAGTCAACAGCATTACTGGGCGGCTAAATCTCTTACAGAGTATTAGATATAGGTTGGTATTTTTACCACCATCTTCTTAACTCTGCATCCAAGCCTCTAACTTTCTTTTCCAATTTTTTTCAAATAACAGCTATGAGTTATCAGGCACCAACCACACACAGGCTCCATTCTCAGTGCTTTACAGATTTATTTCTGTTCTTTGCATCAACTCTGTGATGTGTATTATCATCCTCAGAAGGTAATTTTCGCAAAGAATCTGCATGAATCTGCCAAAAAGCACAGTGCAAGCAGGGATTCAATTCTCCATTTCCCCACTAACTGAAATGTGCTTTGATATTCAAACCATCCTCCCACAAAACGTACATAACCCAGGTTTTGTGCCTCTGTCCACTTCCTTTCTCCTCGCTCCCCATTTTAAAATATAACACCTCCTGCAGGACTAACCTCAGGCATCCTTGAAGTCCTGGCTACAAGATGCCTTCCCAAACACCCCCAGCAGATTTAGGGACAAGTCCCTTTATACTTCCAAAATAGCTTAGTCATATCTCAATCGGCATACCTAACATTTTGTTAACTATTAGCATTTATTCATCTGTCATTCTTGAAGTGCCAGTTTTCTGCTGGGAAAGCAGCCGTCTAATGCTCCCCTCGGTGATTAGTTTCAGAAGGTAACTTAAGTAAACTAGATAACGGCAAACAAATTATTTCGAAGTACCTCTTTAGATTGTGTGTTGTCAGGAATTGGATTTTCAAATGTAATGAGTGTAATTGATTATAAGAGCATGCTTCTTTTGAGATGATGTAGTAGCTGCCATTGCTGCTTGCATGGGCTGCCAGCAGGGAGAATTTAAATGTTTAAAGCATCTGAATAGACTGTGAGAGGCTACACTTAAGATATGGAAGAGGTGTTGGCTCTGCAGCTCAGGGTCCAACATCTGTCCTGAAATGATAAGGGCCCAATTATGCCTTAAAAGTGCCATACACATAAACCTTTTGCCCCACCGAAAGGAGCAGCCACTTGGACAGGATTTTGTAAACAAGCTGCAGTGGCTGGCATTTCACTTCTTTCCTTGAAACTCTGTGCTAATGCCCCCCTACCCTCAGGTTTGAGGACCGGGATGTCTGATACACATCTCTGTCCTCTCAGCATGCAGGAGGCACTTGGTAGATGTTAACAGACACTGACTGCTGACGAACGCTCACCTCCACAAATCCCATTGGGATCAACCCCCTCGCTGAGCTCCTGGAGCCATCGATGTTTGTGTCTCTCCCTGGAATCTGGCACCACACCATTGTACCTTTATCTCAGGTATGTGTTCCTCCCTGGGCTACAGGATGAGCATACGGTGTGTTTGGATCACGCAGTACATGCTCAAGAAACACGAATACATGTGTGAGCAAATGGATGTCAGCTTTCAAGAAGCACACGGGTTTCAATCTTTTTTATTTAGAATACCAAGAGTCATGACTTTTCTCATCCGAATTCTGATGTTGGCCTCAGTGAATTTTACCTGCAAGTTTGCTTCATCTCAGGAGACCTGAGTCTCCTGAGATGAAGCAAGGACTTAAGAGAAGTTGAGAATATGAAAGGAGGATCAAAATGCACGCAAGGATATGAAAACTCCTAGCCCAGCGTGATGGCAGAGATGGCTATTGGCTAGGCTTTACTTAGATAAAGGAAGTAATGAAAGCCTCATCATTGTGTCACATGACATGAAATGAGAATGATAAGCTGGTATCAAAGAAACCAAGAAATAACAACACCCATCCGCTGTAGGATCTTTATACAAAAAAAAAAAAAAAAAAAAAAAAGGACTTTAGTCAAATAGCACAAAGGTCATGCCTAAGTGGGGGCGTGGCAGTCAGCCTCATTCTATTATGTGCTGAGGTAGATCCTAATATTTAGCCATTTGAATTGATACCCTGAGATGGTGCTTCATTTGCAATACCTTTAAGTATGTTTTTTTAAGTGGGTTTGGACAGATCTGGAAGATTCCCCGGTGGCATGTTACCTTTGGGCACCTTGGCCCTCCATCTCTCCCGATTGATGTGCACCACCTCAGTCCAAGTGGCTTTAAAACTCTTGTAGTCAACAGGGATGACAGAACTGTTGATGGGGGCGCTTCCTTCTGAGCCAGTGCTCTTGACACCCGATCTCTTTGCATCTGCCGAACTGATGCTGTTCAAACTGGAGGACAAAAAATCATATCAAAGAGGAAGGTCAGTGTTTAAAAAAATGTATGCCAATGAGTGAGCCCAAGAAAGTATTGGTTAACACTTCTCAAGTTGTATTGTGAAATTCCCGGGTCCTGAAGTTTGCAATTCCTATTTTCCATATATGACAAATGGGAAATTCTGTATTTTCAACAGGAGAAAAAAAAATCAAGATTTCAGCCTCATGAGCATCAATATTCTCCATATTTCTTCCCTGTTGACTGGTGTCCTCTTATTCAATGACTAGAATTCCCTCACATGAATTCTCTGTCTTTAACTCTGAAATTAGTTAATTTGAAATTGGGCTTCTACTTGGCTTCCCAGTGCACCCACTTGCTTCCACACTGACCACTTTTCCAGGTTACCCAGCCACTTGTACCTCTTTCTCTCCAGCTCCACCTCCCACTGGACTGGAGTGTCTCTGTCCCCAGAGTCCCCAAGGCCACAGTAAGATGATTTTCTTATGTTCCTGGGGGAAGCTGAAAAGGCACAGACACCTCGGAGATTGTGGGGAAATGACTTCTACAAAAGGCATTTTTAAAATGAATATTATTACTTCAAGCTTTAACCATGGGTGATTTTGCAAATATAGGAAGTATCATCTTCTGGGAAACTTGAATGTATCACACACTTCCAGATGGCTAGCGCTGTGACCCACACAAATGCAAACCCACTGACAACCATAACTGAGGCTGGCTAGATAAGTAGGCTGTGTTTCAGCCCAGTGCTTGCAGGGCTGTGGGGCAGGGGACTCAGGTGGAAGGCTTCTGTCCTCCGTGAGAGTAGTCCTCCCTGAGCCCATTCACCTTGAGCATCCCCGGGTTCCCACTGTCTTTTTTTTTTCCCACTGTCTTAACAGTTGTTTTACCTTCCCTTCTATTGACTCCCTCTCTTGCTTCACCTTTCTTATTTTCCCACTAATTCTATTTCTCTCCTTTCTCCTATATGACAAAGCCCTAGGTTTTACCTGGACAAGTGGAAAAGGGGTGGTAGGACTAGCAGTGGTACCGCTAATAAAAATCAAGGGTTAGCTTTACTGTAGCAAGCACTTCTTCCGTGCCCAACCCTGTGTTCAGGGCTTTATTACACTGAATAATTCCTTTAATCTTCCCTCCAACCTAGGAATATTATACCCCACATGAGGAAACTGAGGCTACTCACCTGAGATGACACAGCTACCAAGTAATGGGACTATGATTTTTAACGTGGATTCTGACTCCAGAGCCTGCTACTAATCTATGCTCAATATAATGAAGTTGTTTCAAAAGGTGATTTAAAATTTTCAGGATTTTTTTTCCCTTCCTCCACTTCATTCTCTCCCTAAACCTAGAAATGAAAATCAGTTTCATTTCTTGTGAGAATTCTGATCAGCAGTACTTTCTTTTTGTAGTATGGGGAGCAAGGACTGTCTGGGCCCAGGAGGTAAGTGTCGTGATAGGTGCTGTCTTGAGCAAAAGCACCAGAAGAGAGAATGGGGTGGAGGACCAGTATTGGAAACCCACCAGTCATGGTGTAGAGCATGGCTACCTCCTTCCAGGCCAGCCTGTAGAGCACAGACAGTACACCTTCCATTCCTCTGAGAAAAAGAAAGAGGCAGACTTCTCTCTTATAAGAGAGATAGGGCAAACATCATTAGGAAATACCCCCATCTCTACCAAAGGAACCACTCTGTCCTAGTGGACAGGCCAACCTGACCTCTAACCTTCGAGTTTCCCCACTGACCTTGAACGCCTCTGTCCTATCCCGCCGGTTTGGGAGGTTTCATCAATTAAGGGACTCACAATCTTTTCAGTCATGTCTGTGAGCACAGTGAAGGTGGGTTCCACAATGAAATCAATAAAACCTGAAGAGAGACAGCAACACTTCAGAAGAGCTACATATTACCTGGCCTTTCTATATTTTCCAATGGAGACTAATGAATCTTATCTTTTTTCTTTTTGAAAATTTATCCACAGAGGAGCTCCAGATCAGATTAGGAGTGAGTAGGTTGGTCTTATTCATTTAACATATTCCTTGAGCTGAATACCATGAGTCAGTTCCATTTCTCCTGCATAACTTTCTTATGATTTTCTAGCAGCTAGCTCAATCAAGTGATTAAGAAACACATATTCAACCCCCACAATGGAACAAATGCTGTGGTCGGTGATGCATATAGATGAAGATGTAGAACACAACCTGTCTACCTTCAAAGAGTTTATGAGAGATTAACTGAACAGAAAAATGACCCCTAGAGTATATGGCAAGGGCCAAAGGAGAAGACCAAAGAAGGCCCCTGGGAAGGTAAGGGAGGGAGGATATTTTCCCACCCACTGAGAGGCCTATGAATAGCTTTATGGAGGTTGTGATGTTTGAGCTGAGCCCTAAGTGTCTTCACACTAGGTGGAAGGGATGGAATAAGCAAAGTGATGAGGATGAGAGAAAATGCAGGATGTGTCTGAGGAATAACTGGGGCTTAAGGATTTTTTTTAGAGTTGGAGAGGCAAAGCTTGAGAAGGCAGGAAGTCATCATCAGCACAGGGAGGGAGGCTCCTAAGGGTCAGGCCAAGGAGTTGGGACTTCGATGGGTATTAGAAGTCCCTTGAGATGTTTGGGCAGCCTCACAGTTTTTTTTTAAATGTTCTTTGGGAAAATTGATTTGTCAAGAAACTTAATCTGGCAAGAAAGGAGAGAGCAGGAGGGGATGAGGCTGGGAAAATCTTTCAGAAGCTGTTGCAATAGCTAAAGGAAGGCAGGATCCAGTGCCACTGTAAGGTGGGGGTGTCATGGAGGCATAGGTGCAAGCACAGCAGGAGGTGGTGCTGCCTCTAAGTGGGAATTGTCAGAGACTTCCCCCAGCAAAGCAGAGAGCCCAGAGTCGATGGGGGAGAATGTGGCTGGGGAAAGGACGATGGGCTTGGTCTTAGAGATTGCTGATTCTGGGGCTACAGAGGACATGTCCAGATGGGAGAGAGCAAACAGAATTGGAAGAAAAGGGTTGGAAATTAGGAGAGGGGTCAGATTCGGAACTGTACCTTAGAGATATCACCATGTCAGGGAGACAGCTGATGTTAGGCTAGAGTTATTGTATCAATGTCTCAAAAAAATACCCAGGTGTTCTATAACACATTAGTAGAAAATATATAATCTGGAACTATTGGTGATAGTTCGTTACGCAGCCACATGAAAGTTGGGAGGAAATGAAATACCAAATCAAGCATTTGTTTGGTGCAAATGCTTATTTGGTTTTCATAATGACCAAGGTGGGTGATCCTGGCATTTAATGCCCAGCAATAAAGGTTGCTAAAAGTCCTACAACATAATTGGCAAAACAAGCAATGTCCCAAATACCCATAGTATCCTGATAAAGAAACACTGATGTCCAGCTTTGTATTCTTAGTTAATTGTGGTACAATTTTATAATTTCAGTTCAAGCTGAAACTGAAGTGTTTCATGACAGTTTTCACCTTTTTTGCTTTTGTACAAGTTAAAGTCAACATGTCCAAACCAGAACTAACTCATCAGCTTTCCCTCCAACCCTTATAAACAGGACCACTTAATCTGGATTGCTGCCTTCACCTTAGCTTTGTGTTCAGCTGAATCCTTAATATATTACATGCCACCTCTCTTCTGGAAAGTCTCCGTCCTCCTTCAGTTCTATCACTCATCATTGTTTGCTTGTAATCCTGCAGAAGGCACCTAGCTGATTTCCTTGCCTCTGGGCTTACTCAAAATCCTCCAGCTATCCAATAGAGAAGTCTTCCTAAAACAGTGGTTGACAAACTTTTCTGTAAAGGGCCAGATAAGTGAATATTTTAGGTTCTGTGGGACAAATCTATGACAACTCCTTAACTCTGTCACTATAGTGTAAAAGTAGCCATAGCAATATGCAAATGAACGAGCTTAGCTCTGTTATAATAAAACCATTTACAGGACCAAGTGGTAGGCCAGATTTAGCCCACAGGCTACAGTTTAATGACTCTTACTCTGCAGCATCAATTTCCATATTTTTAAATCTTACTTACAATTCTTTAGATATACCCTGATTTTCTCTCTAGACATGTTGTTCACTTCATCTGCCCACTACTCCAGCCAGGAGTTGTTTGTAGTGCCCTGATCACACTAGGCTGTTTTAAATTTCTCTGCTTAGTATACGCTGATCTCTTATCTGCAATGCCCTTCCACCGACCCATTACATACCTCTCACCTACAGCACCATTTGCCTAGATATTGCCCACTTATTTCTTAAGCCTCAACTCAAATGCACCCTCCAACAAGTCTTTCTGAGTCTAACAGTCTACACACTCTGTTCTGTACCTGATTATACCATATACAGAACTCTATCTTTGCACTGTAACACTCAAATAGATTTTGTTTTCCTAACATCTTGCCTACCACCTAATACTAGTTCAATGTCTTTGGGAGCAGATACCATATATAATTTTTATTTGTTTTTTACGACATACTTCTATTACAGTGCCTAGCAGTGCCCTGCACCTAACAGAAACTCAATATATTATCATGAAAAAAATGAATGAGTACTCAAAATACAAGTAGAAAAAAAATCAGTAAATCCTTGTTGAATTTACTTTTTTGAATGATTTCAGACTCTTCCAAATGAAGAGCACTGATGATATTTAATTTATGTGTGATACTGGTAACCTCTCTCATATCTGAGGATTTTCGAAATGCATATATATTATGGTAATTAGCAGTACAAAATTACCTCTACCAAAAAAAAAAAAAGTGTTAAAAAGTTTCTAAAAAGAAGGAAACATTTAAAATGAGCCAATCCTGAAAGTAGCGTTATCTAGGAAATGGGACTGTCCTGGAAACAGGGCCAGAGGAAGTATCATTGAGGAGAAATGCCAAGGAGATTTCCGGTATTGCATGCAGAATGGAGAGGCTGAAATAGAATGGGCTTCTTGCCACTGATTCTTGTCATCACATTGTAAAGTTGAGGCCCCTTTTGCTCTTGGT
Organism: Canis lupus familiaris; assembly: GCF_011100685.1. Lineage (NCBI taxonomy): Eukaryota > Metazoa > Chordata > Mammalia > Carnivora > Canidae > Canis > Canis lupus. Next base: position 44,415,638 of record NC_049235.1, read on the forward strand.
GGGGAATGATAGAAACAGCAGAGAATTGCTCTCTAATCTCCCCACAAACCAGCCACATTCCAGGGAAAAGAGTGGGGAGAACACCTCCATCAATCCAACCGACCATGAGCACAGCAGAGCAAAATGGAGCCAGGTTCCCTGCCAAAGAATCACTGGGAACATCTGAGCTTACTTTTAGGTATCCCTCTCTGTTTATTCTTTCCATCCAAAGGGCTGTAACACCTACCCACTTGTGACTGAGCAACCATCGTCGACTTTCGGTCACACAGTGGAGAAAAAGGCAGCCCCAGCTCTGCTTCTCTGTCACCCTAGAAAAACAGGAGGTCATAGTAAATTAAGATCAGTAGGTACAGTTGCCCAGATTTTATTTAGCACCTTCAACTGCCACAAAGGCCACTGGTCTTTATTATAATTATTACAATTACATTATGTAATAAGTCCTTCTAGGTCCTGCTCCTCTGCATAAAAGGCACCAAGAAACTGAAGCCCTCTGGAGTCCAATCAGTCCATCCAACTGCAAAGGCACATGCTGTTGTATAGAAAGCCTCATCAGGCAGCAATAGGTCCCCTGAGGAAAATAAGAAAAGCCATTGCGTCCCGTGGCCTAGAGCCAACACTGCAGTCAGGATTCCTATGTGTTCTCAAGTTGTGTAGATCTGTGGCCTTTCATGAGCCAGTAAAGCCCCTGTGTTGTGGGCAGTCTCCAAGACACAAATTCAAACTGGACTGTTTTGGTTTTATTCTCCTAGTGTTGCTATCTAAACCTACACACAACTCAGGTAAGTGCTTCCAGGGTCTTAAGCACAGGCTCAGTCCATAATGAAAAGTGGACCAAAAAAGAAACAGTAAATAATTGCTTTTGTTTCTCAAGTCAGACAGTAATAATTCTCTGGCCAATATATTCTCAATCTAACCAAAAGCATCACTATAACAAGTAGGTACTATGGAAAGTCTAAATAATGAGGGAAATGATTTTTGAAAACCTGAACCAAAAGCTTTAGTCACACACCTAGAGGAAAGGGAGAAGATGGCACCCTTCTTATAGTAGTGAATTAGTGCTGATTCATTTTACTAGGATAGAATCTGCTCAGGTTAATTGTTACTGATTTGAGTTGAATCTGGCCTTTCTCCCCCTAGCTGTGTGATTATAGTAAGCTTATTTTCCCTCTCTACATTTCAGTTTTATGTTCTATAAAGTAGATAATACCCTCTATTTCACCAGGTTGTGATGAGGATTAACTGAGAAATATATGTAAATAAATAAAAGAACTATTATTGTTTCTCTGATATTAGATATCTTAGGTATCTCTAATATCTAAGTCAAGATTTGAGAAACATTTAGTGAATTTGTTATATCAAATACACTCTGATTAGAATAAATATTAACAATACATTAAGAGTAAATAAAAAGTAATAACAACTTCATTCAAAAACTAGATCTGGATTAAAAACGCAATACTTTTTCTTTCTAAGGCATGTTATGAAAGAGAAGGGATGCTGGTCCATATACAGAACATCTACTGAAAGGAAGGAAAAGGAATGGGTGTCTGAGGAAGATGAATGGTGGGGTCACAATAGGTGCTGGGGTCATCCAAGGGTCTTAGGAACAGTCCTGAAGTGGTTCAGTTCAGGTGTCCTGTATAGACACCTCATGGGACACAATGGCTTTTCTATTTCTGAGTATGCCTTGCTAAGGACTGTACTATCTCTCAAGTGGCATGATAAAAATAATTTACCCCTAAGCTACTTCTACTTGGACAGGATGCAGAGAAGGAAGAGTATAACATAAACTGTTGTTGTGTAGATGGTTTAGCAGGATAACTCAGCTAAGACAAATAAAACTCATTTTAATTCCTTATGAAGCAGGGATACAAGATGAGTTTTTGGTACATTTTAATGGGGGTGGTTTAGAAGAAAAGGTGGTGAACACTAACCATTTGACTATTAAGGTATAAGCATCAATTTGGATTTTATTATTAAAAAAGTATAAGCTATGAAATGACATCCCATGGATTTATCCATACCCATATCTACACATCGTTTACATTTTTTGGATGTAATTAAGCTGAGTAGACTCAACTATTAAAAGCCTATTTTAAAGTAGTGGTCATTGAATTTCCTTTGGAGGACAGACATATTTATGAATTGGAAAAAAATGTGCAGAAAGTAATATGAAAGGAGGTACTTCTACAGCTGAATTCAACTTGATTTCAAAAATATCATATGACTATAACTACTGGTCCATGTGGAATTATTCATACCCTTTCCTTTTTACTGAAGACCTTAATATTTTCCAAAAAAAAAATAAAGGGCAAAAGTCTTAGGATGAAGGATTTTTTTTAACTAATTCATTTTTTTCTTCTAGGACAATGCACAAAAATAAGTATCATTCCCATGGTGGAGTTTAAGACTAATAAAGTCATCTAGTCAATCTGCAAAAGAAACACAATGCATATTTGTTGAATGAATGAAGAGATAATTTGATTAGAAACACTCAAGCTCCTTTGGCTACATTATGACAGGCAGGCTGGGGGAACAATGAGGCAGTCAGCTGTTCATAAAACTTCCCTCTGTTTCCTCTTCTATTTCTGTCCATACAGTTACTCTACGTTTTCCAGGATCTCTGCCTGTTAGTGCTAGATAATAAAACAAGAGGAAGGGGATGTATCTCTACCATACTTCTGGCATATAAAATCTCCTATGTCTACTTGTCCATGTTCTTCCCTTTTTTGCTGGCTTGATGTAGATAAGCAACATGGAAGCCATGTAGAGTTTGGGTCTAAAATCACTGCTAATTATAAACTACCTGCCAATCAAGAAACACTTGTCCTGTACTTCACATGAGTGGGTAATAAACTCCCATTTTATGTGTGTTATTATATATTCTGTGTGTTACAGCAGCCATATGTAAGCAACAAACCAAATAAGAGAAACAAAGATTATTTCTATATTGTAAGTTCAAGGGCAGGTGACGTCTCAAGTGAGTCTTTCCAGGTGGAATGAAGAAAAAGTATATTATTGGAGAGGGTAACAAAAGTATCACACACAAAAAAATTGCAGCAATGTACAGTTTTCTTTCCCAGGAGAAAAAGTTATAAATATGAAGTATAAGAAAATTATTGTGATTTTGGATTTAAGATAGTATAGTAAAGACATCTGTGTCCTTTCTTCTCAGAAATTATCCTCTCAAAACAGGAGAGCAAGAATCAGAAACACAAATACTAGGAAAAATCTCTCCTCTCAAATCAAACTATATGAGGAATGGCTACTAAATGTTGTGCATATCGGATAAGGAAGAGGTCAGATCTCCAGAGGAGAAGCCTATGGCTGAAGATCTCAGATAAAACTTGAAGAACATAGTTCTCCTGGTTCTCTCTGGTGTGAGAAGCAACCCTGAACCCTATTTAGTCCCTAGGAATTGTAGAAAAGGAGAATTTGAATGAGGAAATACATAGGCATGGCAAGAGGATGATGGATGGCAGAGATTGCTGCCCACTATTGTCTGGGAAGAAATAAAGATTAACGCACATACCCACACACACACACACACACACACACACAACACATCCCACATCACAGAAACCTCAAAAGAAACCATGAAGAATCTCTGCTATTTTAGAATATTGCTGCTCTGGTTCCTCCTGGGCACATATCTCCTGCAAATAGTCTAAAAACAATACATTTCATTCACTGATAGTAAATAATAATTATAATAATAATAATAAAATGAAGGAGGAAGAAGGAGCACTACCATCACTACCAACAAACAAACAAAAAAAACTTGTGAAAAGATATTTCAAGTGAAAAAGGGGGAGAAAAGGGAATAAGGGAAGAAACAAAAATAAATAAATAATGGATAGGAAATACCAGAAAAAAACAGTGCCACCCAGTGATGACCAAACATTGTCATGAATAGAAGGAAACTCCTGAAATTATCAAGAACAGGGACTCAGGCAAACAGGAGCTAGCAGAACTCAGGAAAGATATGGAAAAGAAAAACAGAATCATGCATAAAAGAAGATTGCCTGGAAGCAGCACAAATGAGTCGTTCTTGATGAAAACAATATTAAGGGGCATGAAGGTCAGGAATGTAAAAAGCAGACCAAACAAATACCACTGATCAAAGAGTTAATGAAGATTTAAAGTTAAAATATAGACATGGAAGAAAAACAAAAGAGAGCAACATATGAACTGTTTTCCCTATAGAAGAGAACTGAACAAACGGAAAACAAAAGCATTCAAAGATTTAATCAATGTAACTTGAATCTATAGAAGAAAAGAACATGCCAGTTCCCAAGAAAAGCTATTACAGAACAATCATTACTGAAATTTATCCTAGTAAGATCAGTAAGCTTCAAAGGTAAAGTAGTAATCCTTTAGGGCACATAAGCAAAAAGATATGTCACCTAGACAGCTAGACAGGAAAATAATTACAGCAGGGTCTCCAACCTCTCCATGGCAATATTCACAGGTGGAAGACACTTGAGTGAAATCTTAAAAAGGCCTCAGGGAAAGAAAGTTTGATTAAAAAAAAAAAAAGTCTTACCCAAGCAAACTATGGCCCAAGTAAACTATGGCCCAAGTAAAACAGTAGTAGAAAAATGGGCAAGTACACAAAAATGTGGTTTCATTAGCTCTTCTAGAAGAAATCTCTTGAGGAACAATGTTGGCCAACCAGTGGATGATCAACCAACACTGAGTAGATGTTAGAAAGTACCAACACTGAGTAGAACCAAGACAAGAACAACTAGAAAATTATGCTTTTGCCAGATATGCTTTCTACTGTTCTGGGTCACTTTGTTTAGCACATATCTTTTGTAAGCAGCATGTAGTACATGCCATAGAATGCTCATTTAAAAAATCAGGACAGGGGGATCCCTGGGTGGCGCAGCAGTTTGGTGCCTGCCTTTGGCCCAGGGCGCGATCCTGGAGACCCGGGATCAAGTCCCACGTCGGGCTCCCGGTGCATGGAGCCTGCTTCTCCCTCTGCCTGTGTCTCTGCCTCTCTCTCTCTCTCTGTGACTATCATAAATGAAAAAATTAAAAAAAAAAATCAGGACAATTTAGAAATAATATGCCCAACAAGTAGTAACAAGGAGTTAATTATGTTATAGAAGTGAAATGAGGAATAATGTCTGGAGGTAATGAATAAACATTGGCTTTCTGCTGTAGATGAGGATACGAATATATCATTTAAATATGATATATAAAATAATCGAACTATATTTAAATAACAAAGGACAGACTATAAGAATTAAACAAGTTAATAAAACCACCTAAAATTAGATGCTGGAGAAGAGGAGAGAGGAAGCAGAAGTTTACTACTTTTTATAACAAGGAGGCAATAGATAAATAAATAAAGGATGTAGAATTTTTATCATCAAGTTAGCCACTGGAAGAACTAAAAACTATATAAAACTTCCAAGTCATCAGAAGAAATAGAGAACAAAGCAGATGGCACAGCCAATATAATGAACTATTTACGAAGAAGCTATAAAAACAGAAGGCATAATATAAAATACTATGGCATCTAAGATCAAAGATTCCCATAATTTCAATAGATATGAATACAGCTGATATCAAATAATAAAAGAAAATAATTTTAGATGGCCTCATAAAAAAAACCTCAACTATATTCAGTGTTTAAAGGGCACATCCAAACCAAATTGTCTCTGAAAGGTTAAAGGTAAAGGCCTGTGCAAAGACAAGGGTCATATTCTTAAAATGAGTCAAATTTGAATTCTAGGTAAAAGCATTAGATGAGATGAGGCAAAGAAGCAGGCTTTATAATGATAAAGGGTACAATAAATTATGACGATCTAATAGTTATGAATATCCAAGAACCAAATAATACAGAATCAACATTCACACTACATAGAAAAGAAAATAGAAACACCTGTCAACCCACAATAGATCAATTTTTCAAATGATATATAAAATACCTAAGTGACATAATTCATAAGGTAGACGTATATGGTATTCTTTGAATTCTATGCCTTGCAAGTAGAAGATGAATCTACTTTTCAAGAGCAATGAACATGCACAAAACATTATATGGTAGGTGACAAATAATTCACAATAAAATCCAAACAATGAAAAAATTCTTTGAATTTCAATAAGCCACAAATTAATTATAAAACTAGAGAGCAAAAGAGCACACCACTGTTAAAATATATAAACAAACACCTCTATCTGAACCAACTCTTCTGTAAAGGAAAAATCTACACCAAAATTACAGAATATTTAGGAAGGAATGATTGTGAACATATTGTATATCAGAATCTATGAGATTTATAAGAAAAAGACAAATTCCTAGCCTTATCTCTTCTAATTCTAAACAGGCAGAATGAAATAAGTGAATGGATCATCCAACTCAGGGAGTTAGCAAAAGAACAAAACAAATTCAAGCAGAACAAATGAATTAGTAAAAATGAAAATCTCATTTAAGGTATTATCAAATAAAATAAAAACAAAATAATCAAATGATTAGCCAATTTCATAGAGAAGCAAAGGGAAAAACACTAATACATGAAATGAGAATTAGAAATGGGGAAACAACCACGGACACAGAGGATATTAAAGAATTGCATGAATTTGATGTTTGCAAAATATTAAAAAAAAACCCAGAAATATAGAGGAAATGAACCTCAAGACTTTTATAGCATGTATTTACCAAAGAGGCAAACTTCTACTTTTTAAAAGTCAATATTTCATTGAGAAGCACCCCAAGGCCATAGCTTGGATTTTGTAAAATATGGTTATAGTACTGAAGATGTAACTTACTCTTTTAGCAAAGTTGGAAGGTCTGGTCTATCAACACTGAGGCTATGCCCTTATTTTGAATTATAGCCCAGCTTTCAAATGTAGTATTTTCAAAGACTCTTTTTTTTTTTTTTTTTTTTTATTGGTGTTCAATTTACTAACATACAGAATAACACCCAGTGCCCGTCACCCATTCACTCCCACCCCCCACCCTCCTCCCCTTCTACCACCCCTAGTTCGTTTCCCAGAGTTAGCAGTCTTTACGTTCTGTCTCCCTTTCTGATATTTCCCACACATTTCTTCCCCCTTCCCTTCTTTTCCCTTTCACTATTATTTATATTCCCCAAATGAATGAGAACGTATAATGTTTGTCCTTCTCCGACTGACTTACTTCACTCAGCATAATACCCTCCAGTTCCATCCACGTTGAAGCAAATGGTGGGTATTTGTCATTTCTAATAGCTGAGTAATATTCCATTGTATACATAAACCACATCTTCTTTATCCATTCATCTTTCGTTGGACACCGAGGCTCCTTCCACAGTTTGGCTATCGTGGCCATTGCTGCTAGAAACATCGGGGTGCAGGTGTCCCGGCGTTTCATTGCATTTGTATCTTTGGGGTAAATCCCCAACAGTGCAATTGCTGGGTCATAGGGCAGGTATATTTTTAACTGTTTGAGGAACCTCCACACAGTTTTCCAGAGTGGCTGCACCAGTTCACATTCCCACCAACAGTGTAAGAGGGTTCCCTTTTCTCCGCATCCTCTCCAACATTTGTTGTTTCCTGCCTTGTTAATTTTCCCCATTCTCACTGGTGTGAGGTGGTATCTCATTGTAGTTTTGATTTGTATTTCCCTGATGGCAAGTGATGCAGAGCATTTTCTCATATGCATGTTGGCCATGTCTATGTCTTCCTCTGTGAGATTTCTGTTCATGTCTTTTGCCCATTTCATGATTGGATTGTTTGTTTCTTTGGTGTTGAGTTTAATAAGTTCTTTATAGATCTTGGAAACTAGCCCTTTATCTGATATGTCATTTGCAAATATCTTCTCCCATTCTGTAGGTTGTCTTTGAGTTTTGTTGACTGTATCCTTTGCTGTGCAAAAGCTTCTTATCTTGATGAAGTCCCAATAGTTCATTTTTGCTTTTGTTTCTTTTGCCTTCGTGGATGTATCTTGCAAGAAGTTACTATGGCCGAGTTCAAAAAGGGTGTTGCCTGTGTTCTTCTCTAGGATTTTGATGGAATCTTGTCTCACATTTAGATCTTTCATCCATTTTGAGTTTATCTTTGTGTATGGTGAAAGAGAGTGGTCTAGTTTCATTCTTCTGCATGTGGATGTCCAATTTTCCCAGCACCATTTATTGAAGAGACTGTCTTTCTTCCAATGGATAGTCTTTCCTCCTTTATCGAATATTAGTTGCCCATAAAGTTCAGGGTCCACTTCTGGATTCTCTATTCTGTTCCACTGATCTATGTGTCTGTTTTTGTGCCAGTACCACACTGTCTTGATGACCACAGCTTTGTAATACAACCTGAAATCTGGCATTGTGATGCCCCCAGATATGGTTTTCTTTTTTAAAATTCCCCTGGCTATTCGGGGTCTTTTCTGATTCCACACAAATCTTAAAATAATTTGTTCTAACTCTCTGAAGAAAGTCCATGGTATTTTGATAGGGATTGCATTAAACGTGTATATTGCCCTGGGTAACATTGACATTTTCACAATATTAATTCTGCCAATCCATGAGCATGGAATATTTTTCCATCTCTTTGTGTCTTCCTCAATTTCTTTCAGAAGTGTTCTATAGTTTTGAGGGTATAGATCCTTTACATCTTTGGTGAGGTTTATTCCTAGGTATCTTATGCTTTTGGGTGCAATTGTAAATGGAATTGACTCCTTAATTTCTCTTTCTTCAGTCTCATTGTTAGTGTATAGAAATGCCACTGACTTCTGGGCATTGATTTTGTATCCTGCCACGCTACCGAATTGCTGTATGAGTTCTAGCAATCTTGGGGTGGAGACTTTTGGGTTTTCTATGTAGAGTATCATGTCATCGGCGAAGAGGGAGAGTTTGACTTCTTCTTTGCCAATTTGAATGCCTTTAATGTCTTTTTGTTGTCTGATTGCTGAGGCTAGGACTTCCAGCACTATGTTGAATAGCAGTGGTGAGAGTGGACATCCCTGTCTTGTTCCTGATCTTAGGGGAAAGGCTCCCAGTGCTTCCCCATTGAGAATGATATTTGCTGTGGGCTTTTCATAGATGGCTTTTAAGATGTCGAGGAATGTTCCCTCTATCCCTACACTCTGAAGAGTTTTGATCAGGAATGGATGCTGTATTTTGTCAAATGCTTTCTCTGCATCTAATGAGAGGATCATATGGTTCTTGGTTTTTCTCTTGCTGATATGATGAATCACATTGATTGTTTTACGGGTGTTGAACCAGCCTTGTGTCCCAGGGATAAATCCTACTTGGTCATGGTGAATAATTTTCTTAATGTACTGTTGGATCCTATTGGCCAGTATCTTGTTGAGAATTTTTGCATCTGTGTTCATCAGGGATATTGGTCTGTAATTCTCCTTTTTGGCGGGGTCTTTGTCTGGCTTTGGAATTAAGGTGATGCTGGCTTCATAGAACGAATTTGGAAGTACTCCATCTCTTTCTATCTTTCCAAACAGCTTTAGGAGAATAGGTATGATTTCTTCTTTAAACGTTTGATAAAATTCTCCTGGGAAGCCATCTGGCCCTGGACTCTTGTGTCTTGGGAGGTTTTTGATGACTGCTTCAATTTCCTCCCTGGTTATTGGCCTGTTCAGGTTTTCTATTTCTTCCTGTTCCAGTTTTGGTAGTTTGTGGCTTTCCAGGAATGCGTCCATTTCTTCTAGATTGCCTAATTTATTGGCGTATAGCTGTTCATAATATGTTTTTAAAATCGTTTGTATTTCCTTGGTGTTGGTAGTGATCTCTCCTTTCTCATTCATGATTTTATTAATTTGAGTCTTCTCTCTCTTCTTTTTAATAAGGCTGGCTAATGGTTTATCTATCTTATTAATTCTTTCAAAGAACCAACTCCTGGTTCTGTTGATCTGTTCCACAGTTCTTCTGGTCTCGATTTCGTTGAGTTCTGCTCGAATCTTTATTAACTCCCTTCTTCTCTTGGGTGTAGGATCTATTTGCTGTTTTTTCTCTAGCTCCTTTATGTGTAAGGTTAGCTTTTGTATTTGAGTTCTTTCCAGTTTTTGAATGGATGCTTGTATTGCGATGTATTTCCCCCTTAGGACTGCTTTTGCTGCATCCCAAAGATTTTGAACGGTTGTATCTTCATTCTCATTAGTTTCCATGAATCTTTTTAATTCTTCCTTAATTTCTTGGTTGACCCTTTTATCTTTTAGCAGGATGGTCCTTAACCTCCATGTGTTTGAGGTCCTTCCAAACTTCTTGTTGTGATTTAGTTCTAATTTCAAGGCATTATGGTCCGAGAATATGCAGGGGACAATCCCAATCTTTTGGTATCGGTTCAGACCCGATTTGTGACCCAATATGTGGTCTATTCTGGAGAAAGTTCCATGTGCGCTTGAGAAGAATGTGTATTCAGTTGAATTTGGATGTAAAGTTCTGTAGATATCTGTGAAATCCATCTGGTCCAGTGTATCATTTAAAGCTTTCGTTTCTTTGGAGATGTTTTGCTTAGAAGACCTATCGAGTATAGAAAGAGCTAGATTGAAGTCACCAAGTATAAGTGTATTATTATCTAAGTATTTCTTCACTTTGGTTAATAATTGATTTATATATTTGGCAGCTCCCACATTCGGAGCATATATATTGAGGATTGTTAAGTCCTCTTGTTGAATAGATCCTTTAAGTATGATATAGTGTCCCTCTTCATCTCTCACTACAGTCTTTGGGGTAAATTTTAGTTTATCTGATATAAGGATGGCTACCCCTGCTTTCTTTTGAGGACCATTCGAATGGTAAATGGTTCTCCAACCTTTTATTTTCAGGCTGTAGGTGTCCTTCTGTCTAAAATGAGTCTCTTGTAGACAGCAAATAGATGGGTCCTGCTTTTTTATCCAGTCTGAAACCCTGCGCCTTTTGATGGGGTCATTAAGCCCGTTCACATTCAGAGTTACTATTGAGAGATATGAGTTTAGTGTCATCATGATATCTATTCAGTCTTTGTATTTGTGGACTGTTCCACTGAACTTCTTCTTAAAGGGGAATTTTAAGAGGCCCCCTTAAAATTTCTTGCAGAGCTGGTTTGGAGGTCACATATTCTTTTAGTTGCTGCCTGTCTTGGAAGCTCTTTATCTCTCCTTCCATTTTGAATGAGAGCCTTGCTGGATAAAGTATTCTTGGTTGCATGTTCTTCTCATTTAGGACCCTGAATATATCCTGCCAGCCCTTTCTGGCCTGCCAGGTCTCTGTGGAGAGGTCTGCTGTTACCCTAATACTCCTCCCCATAAAAGTCAGGGATTTCTTGTCTCTTGCTGCTTTAAGGATCTTCTCTTTATCTTTGGAATTTGCAAGCTTCACAATTAAATGTCGAGGTGTTGAACGGTTTTTATTGATTTTAGGGGGGGATCTCTCTATTTCCTGGATCTGAATGCCTGTTTCCCTTCCCAGATTAGGAAAGTTTTCAGCTAGAATTTGTTCAAATACATATTCTGGCCCTCTGTCCCTTTCGGCGCCCTCGGGAACCCCAATTAAACGTAGGTTTTTCTTTCTCAGGCTGTCGTTTATTTCCCTTAATCTATCTTCATGGTCTTTTAATTGTTTGTCTCTTTTTTCCTCAGTTTCCCTCTTTGCTATCAACTTGTCTTCTAGGTCACTCACTCGTTCTTCCACCTCGTTAACCCTCGTCGTTAGGACTTCTAGTTTGGATTGCATCTCATTCAATTGATTTTTAATTTCTGCCTGATTAGCTCTAAATTCTGCAGTCATGAAGTCTCTTGAGTCCTTTATACTTTTTTCTAGAGCCACCAGTAGCTGTATAATAGTGCTTCTGAATTGGCTTTCTGACATTGAATTGTAATCCAGATTTTGTAACTCTGTGGGAGAGAGGACTGTTTCTGATTCTTTCTTTTGAGGTGAGGTTTTCCTTCTAGTCATTTTGCTCAGTGCAGAGTGGCCAAAAGCAAGTTGTATTGGGAAAAAGAGAAAAAGAGAGGAGAGAAAGAAGGAAAGAAAAGAGAAAGAGAAAAAAAAAGGGAAGAAAAAGAAAAAAAAACGAAAAAAAAAAGGGAAGAAAAAGAGAAAGAAAAAGAAAGGAGAAAAAAAGGGGGTGGGGGAAGGATACAAATCAAAAAGCAAAATAAAACAAAAACAAAAACAAAAACAAACAAACAAAAAAAGAACCACCGGGGAGTATCTTCTGATTCTGTGTACTTTAAGTCCCTTGGCTTCTCCTGGAAGTTGTCCGTCTAGCTGGTGTTCTGGGGGAGGGGCCTGTTGTGCTGATTTTCAGGTGTTAGCAGTTGGGGGAGCTGCTGTGCCCCCTCCTGGTGCAGGGCTCAGTGGGGGTTGTTTACCCCGTGAGGCCGCAGGAGGAACAGCCCCAGTGGCGGTGCAGCTCTGGAAACCTGGATTCAGCCCCCGCAGGAACTCCGGAGCTCTCCGTCTGCAGGGCCTGGAGGCTCCGGGGCGGGGCCGCTGATCTGCTCAGCTGGGGCAGGAGCGTCCTCGCTGTCCTGGGCCCTCCCGGCCTCTGCCTGTCCCGGGGGAGGCCGGATCCTGGGCTGTGTCCCGGCGCCCTGTGCTCCGGAGCCTGCGCTGGTGGATTCGCGCTCCCGGGCCGCGCAGCCCCCTCCGCGGAGCTGCCACCCAAGCCCCTCCGAGCTGCTCCTGGAACCGCGCAGCCCCCTCTGCACGGAGCCTCTTCTTCTGCCCGAGCCCCTCCGAGCTGCTCCCGGGGCCGCGCAGCCCCCTCCGCGGAGCCGCCGCCCGAGCCCCCCGAGCTGCTCCGGGTCCCGCCGGGTCCCGCCGTGCGCGCTGCAGCCCTTAGGGAGCTCGGCGCACTCTCCTGGGCGCGCAGTTGCTGTTACTGCCTGGTTCCTGCTCCCACTCCCCACGAGCCCCTTTCCGCCCGGGAAGGTCGGTGCAGCTCCTGCTCCTCCGGGACGGGGCTCTCCTGTCCTGGGGACACTCGCCCCGGCCTCAGCCCGGCTCCTCGCGGGGCCCCTCCCCCTTGGAGGCCTTTGTTCCTTTATTTCTTTTTCCCCGTCTTCCTACCTTGATAGAAGCGCGAATTCTTCTCACTGTAGCATTCCAGCTGGTCTCTCTTTAAATCTCAGGCCGAATTCATAGATTTTCAGGATAATTTGAAGGTTTTCTAGGTAGTTTGGTGGAGACAGGTGATTTGGAGACCCTACTCTTCCGCCATCTTGCTCCTCCCCCCCTCAAAGACTCTTATAGTCCCATTGAGATTTCCCATTTGAACTGTCCGATTTAAAATCTATAGTTAAGAGCTGAGGCAACATTTCTCCTACATTGGTTACTTACAATGGCTCATGGCATCTGGGTTAAAATATTAAGTCGATAAAAATAATTTACTGAATCATAATTACTAAAAAATGGTTCCAGTCCAGTGAGCTAACATTCCACTCCCAATAGGCAAGAAATTCAATAAGGTTATTTTCACATTGCCTCTAGCACCTTTTCATTCAATTAAAGCATATGTGTATGCAAACCAGGTTTCCTTTATGGGAAAAATTGTGCACATATTTAAGCAATTTCTCATAATCACTCACAATTAAAAGAAAGAATCACTCCTATACCTCAAACTTAAATGAATTAGCTATCACCTACCTTTGGCTATGGATTAAATACTCTCAGCCATAGGGGGTGTTATCACACAAGCAATATTAAAGAAAGCATATAATAAAATCCTTTCACTAATATTAGAAAAACAGCTTCCAGAAAATTGGCTCAAAATTAGGCCTTGATTAAGGATGAATTTGCAGTCATTCTTGTATATATAAGGCCATACCTGTATAGCTCTAGTTCCTCGCACACCACTGGGTTCTCCTTGAAAACAAGTCTGAGAGACCAAGCAATGACTTTGGAAGGGGAAATGCCCACATGTAGAATCGGGTACCTTAGGGTATATTCACATAACAGTTTACGGGAACATGCGTATGTGCATGTGTTGATGTGCACCCCTAGACAGTGTGAAGGAAGTGTAGAACATTTAATGCCAGAAGGACCCTAAGGAAACATATGGTTCAACCTTCTCCTAAATCCCTCCTGCTGCCAGCACCTCCTAAAATACAAATCACAGATAAGACCACTGGGAACTAAAAAAAAAAAAAAGACCATTGGGAACTAGAAGAGGGATTGGATTAGTCCCACAAACCAGTTGGAATAAAAGCTCCAATAAAGGGTCTTCTGGATATTGCTGAATATGCTATTGACTCTGCTCCCACCTCATCACTAGATATTGTGTACAATTTCAGAAGAAAAAATACACACATGTAGATGCCTCCTACAGCTTTTCCGTTCAAATCAGAATCATAGAATAAGAGTAATCATAGGAGTAATTTACTTCCAAAAATTGAGTAACCATTAAAAGAGCCTATCTCTGTCAGTTTAGGGGACAAAGTTGAGACTGGCATCATGAGTAGTGTCTTGTGCAGAAGTAACTGAATTAGCTGTGCTGATGTGAATTTGCTATATTTTAGGTCCTTACAGCCTGCATGTCATCTGGCTTCCAACCTCAGGACCTCATGTCTCGAAGCAAATGTTTTAGTGGCAGCTCTTGTTGGAAGATGACAGTTTTGGTACAATGCATTTATTTCTCCATTTCTCTACTTCTGTGTACCTTTTTTTTTTTTTAATTTAATTTTAAAGTATAGCCTACTCACTAAAAACTGGCTACCCTTGTAGAAAACACAATCCTGGGTCTTAGGATGGATGTAGTACGTTTAAATATAATTGAAACAGTAGCTTCTAGTGATTTCCTGACCACAAATTGCTACACCTCACTTTGGAATCTAACTTATCCGCTCAAAAGAAATCACCCAATCAATTTTAACAGATTATTATGAGTTAAAGGTTAACATCTTAATCCCACATGGTGATGCAAAAGCAACCACCATTTGGTCAACCCATTAGAACAGGAGTAAAAGGGAAAGTAACCAGATGACACCTTGACCAAAAAATGGACAAAAAGAATTTTTTTTTCCAAACAGAAATGCATAGGACAGAAATACCATAATATTCTGAGAACCAAAATTTAGGTAAGAGTCAAACATCACATGACTAAAAGGCCACACATGCACACACACACACACACACACATACACACACACACACACAAGCTATGAACCCTTCCTCCCCAAAGAAAATGACTGAAATGCCAATAGTCTTCTTATAGCATTGCTGAAATATAAAACTCAGAAACTATCCAGTGCTGACAGCCCTGAGAATAGCACAGCAAGGTACCTGTCTGAAGAACTCTTCTAGAAGCGACATTGTCCAGCGATGATGGAGCTCCCATGCTTTTGCTGGATGGCTTATGTCTGCTGTGTGCAGCATCAGGGATAATGCTTTTGGCTTTTCAATTCTATAAACCCAAAGGACCCAAACACATGACAAACAAACTTTCAGAACCTCAATAAGAGTTTTTAAAAATCATTAATTTCTTAATCTCTCCCCATTCTCTCATCTCCACCCCCACTTCAGCTGAACTGGGGGGAAGCATCATTTCATCCCACAGGGATATCCAACAGCTTAGTCTCCATGTTTATGGTGCTGGACACCTCATAAATGGACTCAAAACTATTTCTGGAATAATTGCATCACTCAAAAAAAAAAAAAAAAAAAAAAACAAGAATCTAAGAGATTCACTCATTGGCTTTTGTTGCCCCTATACTGAGTGAATCTTTGTTCAGTTTCCTGCAAGGAATGATTTTAAAATCTAATGTGGGAGGTCAAATTGTTACTGGCCCTATTATTTATTTCAACCTTGATGAGAATCTGTGATATGTACAACTGTGATGCCCTCTCCTCAACCATCCCCACATGGTGAGACCATTCAAGGAAGCTCTCTGAAGGAGGGACACTTCAAAGGTGCAAAAACATGGACAAGAACCAGTTCAAACACCTATAAAAACACATGATGTCACAGGTCCACTCACGCTTCTGGCTGTTGCAGAGCAGTCTTCATTGCTTTGATTTGTTGGAAATGACAGGACATGTCTGTGGCCATCACCATCTCAATTACCAAGGTCCGAAACTCCCTTTCAGGGACACCCCGTGAAGAGAGAAGCATGGAAGTTAAAAAAAAAAAAAAAAAGGAAAGTAAAAATTTGTTTATATTTTTTGCCACTTCTAAGCAAAATCAGTTAATGGTGACATTTCTAATCAACTTGAACCATTTAGGTGAACTTTTTTTTTTAGGAGGAATAAGTGAAGGTTAAGGATTAAGGAATCATTTTTTAGGAATATGACATGTGGAACATACATATCAGTATGGCTTACTTTTCTGAATCTTTACATAATGGCTAGCACAATGAACAGCCAAGCATTTAATTATAATATAAGTACTATTTGCATCACAGTAGATTCAGAACTTTATAAAGATTTAAATGGTTTTGTCTCTAATCTTTGAAATATCTTGACCTATATTAATAGCTACAAAGCCTTGCAGGCTTGCTATATACATGCATTACAATATGTGCTAAGCATTTTAAATGGATTATATCATTTACTATAACATTAACTAAATCATGGGGTAAATTTTATTATCTATTTTATAGAAATTAAATTTTACAACAGTATGAAGGGTTAGGTAACTTCCTAAATGCCATACAACTAGTAACTATTTCCATATTCAAACTCAGGTGTGCCTAAATTCATTCAGAGACACACAGTGTCATTTAGGCAACAGAATTAGATATCCATGATTTGTTTTGAGTGCCAAAATGATTTCCTTAGCAAATTTTGAAAGATTTTTAAAAGAAGTTCAAATCAAATAGAAGGCGAAGAACAAATGTTAAATGAAAAAACTCAGATTTAAGAAGCTAAGACAAATGCAATACCAGTTTCCTAAGGTAAAAAACAGCAGGTATTTCCAAAGTGCCTACAATATATTTGAGTATTTGTATTAAGAAAAAAAAAAGAGAGAGAGAGAAAAGAGAGAAGAGGAGGAGGAGGAGGGAGGGAGAGGACAGATCAGGGTAGGAAGAGACAGAGAGAGAAGGTGCCACAAACATTTCAAGTGGTGCTGTATCTCCAAAAGCAGCATATTTAATCTCTCCTCATGGTTCTTTTCCTGGACTCCAAATCTCTCTCCTGTCTCATCCTTACCTCCAGTCATCCTTTGAGAGGTTGATCAAAATATTCATTTCCTCATCCTCTTGCAGAAGGCGATAGGCTGCACTTAAATGGTGATTTTCTAATACAGACCTATCGTTGTACAGAATAGCAGGGTCAGACCTGAACAGAAAGACAAAATAGTTTAGGATGTTTAACGGTTGAGATTTTTCAGGTAACTCTCTCAAGCTAGAATGCACCACCTTTTTTCCTATGTTTAACAATTATATTTGCCCTCATGACATTATGTCAACCAATTAACTAAAACCAACACCACAAATCATCAATAGGTATTTGTAGGGTATTTAAATGTTAATATGTTAATGTGAAATATGTGATATCCAACTGTAGGACTCTCTGAAAGCTGTTCCATAACCAGATCTCAGTGATCTCTACTAGCAGCATAGGTGGATTTCATAAAACACGGGTCAACTCAAATTTCCTTGTATTTTCTGGAATGCCTTTAATTTTTAAAAATTTTATTCAGTGAAAGAATTTATTTATTATTGTTATAATTCTCTGAACACATACCACCTGGTAGGTAGAGTCTGCCAAGTGCCTCTGGTAGTACCTTGATCTTAATTTTGCCATGTGGAAGCCATGTGTATAAAATTGAGAGTAAAGAATATAAGGATTGTATGATAGTTGCTAGTCACTTATTCGCAGACCATTGCACCAAACACAGAGCTGTACACTGCCTTAGATTATTATAACTTATTTGTTTCTCATCAAGGAAGCGGAGTCTCAGTGATGTAAAATGACTTCCCAGGCCACGGTTGGGATGAAGGCAAGGTCTTCTGACAGTTCGCCCACTGCTCCTCACAATAACTTGTGCCTGTCACTGGCCAAACTTTGGGATATAGCTAGTATACCTTTAAAGTGTCAAGCTTAACATACCATCAAGGGACAAAGAACTTGGTTACAGATTTAGTTTTCTGTATAGGGAATCACACAGGCTGAGATGCTTTGAATAAAGTTCTATTAAAGAAGGCCAATGTTTCAATTTTATTCCGAACCAAGCGTAACGGAATCCACTGAAATTTTCCTACTCCTATGAAGATAACACAAAACGTGCAAACCCCATGGTGAAAGGTCTTATCTTGTATCTGTTAAGTAAGGTTCCCACTGATGTGTATTTTGTGATGGTAAGCTCTTTTCCAGCTGCTGTAATGAAGCCATTTCCTCTGAGTTGAGATGGGTTTTGATATTGGTCTCCAGCAAAGACCCACATACAGTTGCTCTAACCGCCTCTCTTTCTTCAGCAGGTGCTAATCATCGCAGCCTCAGTCCTCAGAGCAAAGATCCCACTCATAGATATCCAGTCAACAGAGCTGCTCTGTGGAATTCCCTGTATTTAAAGCCCTTGAAACAGAACCACAAAAGGCTGCTTCCCAGCAGCTGAGGCTCCCCTCAGGAGGAAGCGAGAGATAGACAATGAAGCTAATGGCTTAAATCCTTTTGTCTGCTGACATTCTATTGAAATTCCCCTTCTGAACAGAGATCAAACAATACTGCCTTCTTTTGTGTACCTCATAATTAAGTGTTCGGTTCATTAAATAAATGTAGATTGATTTAATGAACACAAACCTATCTGGACTATGCACCTGCTTTTTCAAGTGAAACCTCAAGTATTTATTTGGTTTTAAATTCTCATCGCTCCCCACTACATTCTTCCTCTTAGACATGCCATCTTTCACCAAATTCTAGCTTCTCTTGATTACTATGTCAAGGCCCAATTAACCCTATTAGAGTCTCTCCAGTTTCATATAACTGTCTTAAGAGAAGGTATGTTATTAGGTTAGGACAGGACAGATGAAGTTTCATCCTAAATGGAAAAGACAATTGACTGGTACTGCTTGCCTAGAATGCTGTGTCGAGAGGAATACTGAGGATAAAAATGAAGCTTGGTTAAAAAAAAAAATTGATTAGTGATGTCTGTTATAGTCAAGAGGTTCAGAGTCAGGTACCTGGACCCATACTTAATACCAACCCCCCCACCCAGAGATTTGTGTTTACCTGTGCAGTTCATCATAGTGGGTACACAGGTTATCTATGGCAAGGGCTGTCTACATGAGACAACCCAGCTCCCCAAACCCTCTGCCAGGGAGCAATGCGAGCACTAAACAGAACAAGGATGAAATCAGGAAGGAGAAGAGTGTCCCCAGAATCCCAGAGCCATAGGGCAAGAAGGCCCAGTTATCATACATGTCAACAGAAACACCCTGATCCTGGGCCATCCTCGCTGATCCAGTCTACATGACAACTGCACCTTTACGTAAATTCTTCTACCACCTAGTAGAAATAGGTAGCGTATGCACATTATATATATAAGTAAAAAAATAGCTAGCATTAGAATAGAGAAGAAAAGGATATTCATATACGATGTGAATAACATACGAGAATTGGGCGCAGACGGGTTCTCAAACTAAATCTTGATCAAAGCTGACCAGGCTGATCTCTTGTCGAAAAGTTCCTTTCTTCAGAAATGCAAAATAGAGTAACCATGCAAAAGAAAGACAGCTAACACCTTTCTGACTTCTAAAACTCTACGCCTGACCCCTCCTGCCTCCTCTCCAAACATCCAACATCCTCACCGTGTCTGAATGTGGAAATTGTTGGTGGTTCCGGTGTGCTCATAGTCGTGGATGGCAGCTGAGAAGATTATAGCAAAGATCTCCAGCTCTGTCAGCCAGTTCTGAAAGGGAGATTGCAGGGCAATCAGATAATCTGTTTCTTTCTCAGAGAAAGTCCTCAGCTTGCTGACAACACACGCACGTCGTTGCCTTTCCACCCTGCAGCTGGTGCGCTATTGCCAAACACACATTTTCTGACGGATGGATTTTTTTTTTTCTCCCTAGGAGGAGGCTGGGGGGCATGTGATTTGGAAGTAGCACACCCAGCAAGGTTGAAAAAGTGAACTAATAGTTTCATTTTTTTTTTCAAGGAAGCAAAAAACAAGAAACATGAAGACTTTAAAAACCCTCATTGTATTCGTTCCCAAATTCCAAGTAAATTCCTACATAGACAAAGAAAAAAATTAAGAATTTCAACACAATACCAAGAACTAAGCATAACAAAAAACCTAATGTCTATCTACTAGAGAGTGGGTAGGTAGACACATGGGAAGATGACACCTGGCCTTCTGCCTTATGCATGCTGATGTCTGAAAAGACCACCCCCATCCACACCACCAAAACTGGCTGTAGTTCAAGGTTCTCAGATTGTGTTCCCTGGATCAGCAGAGGTAGCGTCACCTGGCAGCTTGTCAAAAATGCAAATCCCACCTCAATCCCACCAAATCAGAACCTCTGGATTTTACCACCAATCTGTGTTTTACCAAGCAATCCAGATAATTCTGATGTATGCTAGTATTTGAGAACCACTGCATGTTTAAAGTTTCCATAACTGACTTCCTCTTCCATAACTATAGATTCATTGATGCCTCCCAACCTTCCTGTAAACCATACTACTCAATGCCCACATGACCAAACATCCATGACTGCTAGCCCAACCTTTGGGACCCTCAGCTCACTTTTGTTACCAGTTGAAGTGATACTTACAAGTTCCAGTGTGGTTTATTCCAAACACTGTTTTGGAATAAAAACAGTTCTGGAAAAAAGACTGTTTTGGCAAGTTGCACTTGTTATTATAGTTATATAACTAAATATGACATAAAACCAATGAAATACAAACACGAAAGTGGAGCTGTTCGCCTATAGAAGGCACTGAGGGGGGCACTTGACGGGATGAGCACTGGGTGATATTCTGTATATTGGCAAATTGAACACCAATAAAAATAAATTTATTATTAAAAAAATAAATAAATATTAATAAAATTTAAAAAAGAATCTAAGTTCAATGATTTGGACAGTCACTACGAGGCTGTTGTCAAAACAGGTATGGTGAGTGTGAAACAGAATAAAATAATTATAAAAATGTAGATCAATTCTGCACTCAGTTTGCTTCATGAGTATCTTTAAGTTCACATTTCACTTTGAAGAAACAAAACTAAAATTTTTAGATAGGGTCAGGGTTAAAGGAAGACTGATATGAGTACCCAAATCAGCAGAATTCAGAAATTAAAGAGGTCAGAATTAAAGATTAGTGAATAGAATATATTTAATTTGGGGGCACCTGGGTGACTCAATGGTTGAGCATCTGTCTTTGGCTTAGGTCATAATCCTGGGGTCCTGGGATTGAGTCCCACATCAGGTCTCCACAGGGAGCCAGCTTCTCCCTCTATGTCTCTGCCTCTCTCTGTCTCTCATGAATAAATAAATAAAATTTTTAAAAAATTGACTTAAGTTAGTAGAAAATGATTAAGAATGGACACATACGGGGGCGGGGGGGGAGCCCAGGTGGCCCAGTGGTTTAGCGCCCCCTTCAGCCCCAGGGCATGATCCTGGAGACCCGGGATTGAGTCCCACATCGGGCTCCCTGCATGGAGCCTGCTTCTCCCTCTGCCTGTGTCTCTGCCTCTCTCTCACTCTCTCTCGCTCTCTCTCTGCTGTCATGAATAAATAAAAGCTTTAAAAAAATTTAAAAAAAAAAGAATGGACACATACATTTTTATAATTCCCACCTTAACTTTTTAAAATTAACTACTAATTTTAATATTCATCTTGAAAATTTCCTGAGAAATATTGCCTTTTTAAGGATCACTAAAAGCAAAATAAATAAACTACATAACAACCGATAGAAAAGAAAAAAGACTCTACAGTAAGGAAAAGAATAAGCATAGTGATAACTCAGGGTAAAAAACCCCATACTTCTGAAAATTATTTCTAGTAGATAGAATTCAGCATTAGATGTCAGGAAACTTTTTGGCACCTCTGATATCGCACCTCAAAAATACAAGCTGATCTATCAGAAACAGGAAGACATAAAGAAAAAAGCAGACTAAGATGAAAAACCAACAAAATGAAATGCCAGTTTAAGATAATTAAG
Organism: Canis lupus familiaris; assembly: GCF_011100685.1. Classification (NCBI taxonomy): domain Eukaryota; kingdom Metazoa; phylum Chordata; class Mammalia; order Carnivora; family Canidae; genus Canis; species Canis lupus. Next base: position 44,437,660 of record NC_049235.1, read on the forward strand.
ATCTGCAAGTAAACTGAAGATATAAAGCCTACCCTGGAAGCAGTGAAGGGCTTTCTTAACACGATTAGTGTCTATGGGGCCTCATGTTGTGTCAGAAGCTACTCCAGGCATTTTGCACATAGAAACTCATGCCAGACACACAACTCCACAAGGGTAGGTACTAGATGAGAAACTTGAAGCTGGGAAAGCTGGGTCACACAGCTAGTCATGTGAATACCCTCGAGAGTTCCCGCTCAATCTTTCTCACACTTCCTTTTGGTCATGGTTCATGTGTTTACTTCATTTTGCATAAAATTAGAAGTCAAAATTTATATTTTTCTTTATATTTTCCATGCATGTTTTACACACATGTTCTTGATATCATTCTCATTTTGGCAATGTCTTTCTTTTCCTTCCCTGTACCCTGGCACCACCCATCAGACTTGACTACCTCTACCTACTCCCACTTCCCCCCGACCAATATATCTCTTTCTCCAAACTCATGCAAAGTTAACATTTTAAAATAAGATTATGAGGCTACCTTGGAGCTAGTCGAGCCATGCTTGGAACAGAACTTCTAAAATGACAAATATGTCTGGAACACTATAGTACAAGGCTTTTCCTGTTGGCTATAAGTAGGATCTCTGCAAGCACATAGTTCTTCCTAAAACTGAAGGTGTTTATACTCGAGATGACACAGAATTCTGTCTAGGCAAGACAGTGCTCACGAGTACAACGGAAAGATGACTCCTGGTGGCAAACCCAACAAAACCAGAGTAGTCTGAGGAAATGTACCTTATACTCATGGAAACAGTGACATGATTCATGCCAGATCCCAAAGCAACCTTCCTGCTAAGGCCTTTGGAAACAGAACTCATGTTATGCTGTACCCTTCGAGGATTTAAACTCATGGAAAAATAAATAAATAAAAATGTAGATATTTTTTCTAATGTGAAATAGATCAGTAAGTCTATCAATAAAAGGATTATGACTGAGAGCCAATATACCATCTAAATAAATCTGAATCATAGGGCATCAACCTAGACTACAGGTGTCTAAATAACTACATAATCATGGTTCTCACAGTAACTTCTCCCTTTTACCCAAACACACCAACAAGATCCTATCTTACATATAACCCACTTTTAATAAACCAAAATCAACAAATGATTTATTTTTAAAGATTTTATTTATTTATTCATGAGAGACACAGAGAGAGCAGAGACATAGGCAGAAGGAGAAGCAGGCTCCCTGTAGGAAGCATGATGCAGGACTTGATCCCAGAGCCCCAGGATCACACCCTGAGCCCAAGGCAGACACTCAACCACTGAGCCATCCAGGGCCTTCAACAAATGATTTAAATAAGCAAATAACAAAAAATAAAACCATAGCCTTTTAAAAGTCATCTTAACACCTTGCTTTTCAAAAAACCCTGTGGATACTTAGAAATCAGTTCTGCTGTTTGAGGATAAGAAGAAAGGACAGATGGTATCTGGCACAAAAGGAAGGAAGTAAGGAAAGAGGGAGGGAAGAAAAAAGAGAAGTAGAGAGGAAAGGAGGAAGTAAAGGAGGGAGCCAGGGAGGAAGGGAAGAAGAGAAAAAGAGAGAGAAAGAAAAAAAGAAAGAGAAAAAGAGAAGATAAATATCTTCACCCAGGGGCCGTGAAGGTTGGACAGAACAAGAAATGGAAGTGTGCATTTCCAGAAAAATGAACACAGGAGCCAATCCCAGTGTCAAAAGATGATTCATCATGAGTAAGGAAATGATTCCCTTTACTGGAGAAGCAGTTAGAGCTAATTAGAGCCCTGTAGTGTCAGGCATTAGAGGCTACAGTGAGGAACACAAACCAGATTCAAGAGGCAATAAAGTTTACATGCAAAAGTAACATGGTCAGCATGCCACTGAGGGGGAGAAATAAGAGCAGTACCTTTGTGTTTTGGGGGGTTTTTGTTTGTTTGTTTGTTTTTTTAAGAGCAGTACTTTTGGATGGAAAGTCCTTATAGGACGTATAGACAATTTGGAGGAAGAATCCATATGGGTTAGCAATTAACTGAATGCAGGAGGGAGGAAGAGGTCTCAGTCAAGGAGAAGAATGAATTAAAGATGATCCTAACATTCCTAGCCTGAGTGACAAAAGTGCAAAACGAAACAAAACAAAAAAATGATGGGTGACATCATAAATAGAGACAGAGATGAGAAGTTTTGAGGGAAATCAGGTTTCATTTTTTTAAAAGATTTTATTTATTTCTTTGAGAGAGAGAGAAAGCATGAGCCTGGGAGGGAGAGGAGGAGAAGAGGGAGTGGGAGAAGCAGACTCCCCACTGAGCATGGAGCCTGATTTGGGTTTCCATCCAAGGACGCTGGAATCATGATCTGAGCTGAAGGCAGATGCTTAACCAACTGAGCCACCCAGGTGCCCCTCAAGGCTTCATATTTTAATATGGTCCAGATTTCCACCTAGGGAATCCAGGTTCACCTCTCTATTCCATGGACCTCTGATTAGTAACCTTCACTAATTTATTAGTGTTTTGTCATCGAATGTAACATTAGAAAGTGTTACAAAAGAGGGCAAAGATCATGGGGTCCAAAATTGTGCTGACCACAAACACTAATAAAATTATTTAACACTCTTTTTTATAAAGATTTTATTTATTTATTCAGGAGAGACACAGAGAGAGAGGCAGAGACATAGGCAGAGGGAAAAGCAGGCTCCCTGTGGGGAGCCTAATGTAGGACTTGATCCCAGGATCCCAGGATCCCAGGATAATGAGCTGAGCCAAAGGCAGACACTCAACTACTGAGCCACCCAGGTGCCCCTATTTAGCACTCTTTAGCCATTTAGTGTTTCCCATATAAATATAATGATGGCATTTATGACCAAAAGAACAAGATACATAGCCTCTCACTTCTAAAAAAAGAATACACAAAAGGAAAATTAATGGCACTTGCTTGACAAAAGCAATGAAAGGGGCCAACGGATGGCTTTGGATGTTGGAATCTTTTGACCTAAATCACAATTTGACTGGAGCTCAGAGTCTGATTCAAATTTATTCAATCAACAACTTTTCAGTCTAATTCTGTTCAAAGATTTTTCCCTTAAAAGTGGGCAAAATAATTCCAAAAGGATTCAAGCATATTCTTGGCGGCTAAGTAATGCAATAATGAGTAGTATAAATAGATTACAATGAGTAATACTGTTGATGTTGAAGCCCAGACATCACTTTATCAATTGGATGTTTTGATTCCCTATGTGTCTTACAGTTTATAAAACTGAAATGATTTAAAGCATTTCCCCCTCTTGGTTTGTAATGAAAGGTTAGAGTAACAATATGTTCTCCATTCATCAGTGGAGAATGCTCTCCACTGTTTCTGTACACTTGCAATGAAAGAGGTTTGTTTTGAGCTGCATTTCCAAGAGAGAGTGGGTGGGAAGTAGTTTCTATATTTAAGAATGATTCTGAATATGGCCTGAATTGATAATGAAAATTCAATGGCAAATGAGCTCATTTAAGAATAGCACGCGGTACATCATGATCATTGGCTGCTATAATATAACATTTGTGTTAATGATAACTTCCATTAGCATAAATACTCGGGAATTTTTGAGGGCTAAAAAAGCTGTGTATGATTCACTTTTATATCTCCATAGGACACTGTATACAGCAGGTACTAACAAAATATATATTGAATAGATGAGTCGAAAGCACATCTACACATCTATGTTGATCCTTACCATGATATGATACTTTCTAGTAGCACATGAGGATACTGAGTTATAAGAATATCAGGGGATCTCTTTTTCCCCCCCCCACAGGCACTGTAGAAGTACGGCTAAATTTTTAAATGCACGGCATCAGAAGTCAGTCCTGGGATCAAATCTTAGCTCAGCTCCTCTACTTGTTTGCTTGGGCCACCATAACAAAATGTCACCGACTAGGCGGTTTAAACCAAAGAACTTCATTTTCTCACAGTTCCGGAGGCTAAAGTCCTAGATCAGGGTATTGGCAGGGCTGGTTTCCGGTGAGAACCCTCTTCCCAGGTTGCAGATGGTCATTGTCCTGTGTCCTCACATGGTCTTTCCTCCATGCGTGTGCATGTCTGCAATCTTAATCTCACTGGAGATTAGGACTTTTGACAATATAAACTGGGGGCAAGGGGTGACAAAATTCCACCTAGAACAGAGACTTTATAATGGGGCAATCTTAACTCTGTGAATGGGTTTCCTCCTCCTTTTCTACTGAATATGTGTCACTTTCTCGTCGATTCTTTTATATAATCCAGATCTTAATCCTTGCTCTCTATTTTCCTTCAGTACTTACAGCATTACGGTGATTCTTTTTATCCTACAGTTTTTAATTCTAATATACTCAGTTTAATCAATATTTTATGTAACTTTTGTGTCTTGAGGTTTATGTAAGAAATAAACATTCTCAAATTTTCTTCTAATATGATCAAATTTTAACCCATTTGTCCCATATTTGGTAACTGATGTAAAGTGGAACAAAAACATTCTTTTTCTTTCCCAAATGAACAATAGTTGCCAGAACATTTTTGAACTGAATCACTTTCCCTGTAATGTTGTTGGCTATAGATGTGTCCTTACCTTCTCACCTGAACTTTTTCCTCATTATACTCTAGTGAGTGCTCCATCCTCACCAAAGCACTGAGACCACTCATGTCAAGGGCACTAATGACTTCCATGTTGCCAAAGGCAGTGGTCACTTGTCTATTCTCATCCTACCTGATATTTTGGCATGTCCCATACAATTCACTATTCTCTTGTGAAGCGCTTACTTTCCTTGGTTTCCATGACTCCACACTCTCTTGGTTTTTATTCCAATGTCACTGACCACTCCATTTTAGTTACTCTTGTTGGCTCTAATTCTTTACCTTTATTTTATCTTATTTTATTTCAAGATTTTATTTATTTATTTGAGAGAGAGCATACACAAGCAGGGGGAGTGGCAGAGGGAGGAGTGAAGCAGACTGTCTGAGGAGCAGGGAGCCCAACATGAGGCTCAATCCTAGGATCTCAGGATTATAACCTGAGCCAAAGGCAGATGCTTAACCAACTGAGCCACCCAATGCACTCCTCTTTACATTCTTTTTAAACTCTCAACTATGGCAGGACTCACTGCAGAGCCCCTAGGACAGCTATTTTATCTACATCCAATTTAGGCCTTTCATTTGACCTAATAATCTATAATTGATTTTATTGCTTTTTAAAAAAGAGATGGTCAAATTATTTTCACAGAATACTTCCACAACTTTTTAAGACACTACATTGTGTTGGCTGAGCACTCCAGAAAAAATGCTCAATAGCAACACTAGTGTGGCCATCCCTGTTTTGCTCCATGCTTTCATGGCATTACCATTAACTAAATCTGCTCCTGGAAAAATTGTTTACCACATTGAACAGGTCCCCTTGATAGTTCTTCTAGAATTTAAAAAATTATTGCTTTTTAAAATAATATTTTTAAGAAGGCTGCTTTACAATAAGGAAAAACTGAGAATTGTTGAGAGGTTTCAGGGAAATCCAACAAAGTTTTACTAACGACAATTCCTAACTATTGAGTTTCCTTCAGGAGGCAGACAGAGCACTTCATATTTTTGATAGTTTATTCCTAACTACCACAGTATTTCTACAAGAAAGAATATTTTTCATCATTTTAAAAATGAGGAAATCCCGACTCAGAGATTTAGGTGATTTATCATAGGTCACTAAATCTAATAAGTAATTACTCAAGGATTTATATCCCACTCTATCTCACTCCAGTGGAACACTCCTCCCACTGTGTTCCATTTTTAATTCAGTAAGATATTAGACAAAGTCTTTCAACATGCCCTAGAGGAAAAAAATAACAAATGTGTTCAGTTTATGGGCTAATTAATAATCATAGCCAAACAATGTCTACCTTGATGTCAACTCTGAAGATTTCAAAGGAAAAAGTCATAGAGACTTAACACAGAGACCTAGCTATTTGTCACTAATAGCTGTATCCTGTAAAAGTAATAGCTTTCATCAAGGCAAAGAGGGAAAAGGCACAGATAACCAAGTTAAACAATGGATGCCAGTTCATACAATGGATCACAGAACACAGACTCAAAAACATCTAAAGAGCTGAAATGTTGGGTCAAAACAAGTAAGAAAAATTTCAAATGATTAGAAGTAAAGATTGCCCTTTAGGTCAAATGAATTGCACACACATAAATAGGATGAGATTAACTGCAATCCTTGTGAAAAAGATCTAATGGTTTAAACCAAAAGCTAACTTTGTGGAATGTGGTTGTCAGGCATACTTGATACGATTTCAGTATGCATGGATAGCATTGTGTTGGACTATAGCAAGAGGTTGATAATACCACTCTCCATACCTGGAAATACATATTTAGTTCTAGAAATTATCTTTAATTTGGCCATAGACTAATAAAGATGCAAGTCACTACCACATATTTATTTCAAGTCCAGGATGGAAAAAGTATCAGAGGCAATTAGGAACCCCAAGACCCTTGGTGATTGATTAGGCAATTCCTGGGGAGCAGAAAGGCCATGCATCAATGCACTTCTTGTGGACTCAACCTCAACAGAATAGGAACAGCCTCTAATAAAAACAGTCATCACATCTTTTTGTGTAATCTAAGAGTTCATATTGGTACTTACCGCTACTCCTGTCTTATAAAGGAGGTAATGCACAGTCTGTGTAACATCGGCGGCATGCATTAAATTGTGGTAAGGATTTTTATGTTTGCTGTATCCCACTTCCAGGGCCTCCACAAATGAGACAAGTGCAGAAATGGGGATCTGGAAGAGAGCAGTAAGGTTAAGTAGCCAGTGATTTGATAACTAAGTGAGGAAGCAGAAATCTAAGGCACTTGAGCTGCTGCTTTCTGGAAACATAACATACCACATGAAGAAATAGGAACTTTACAAGATTAGTGAGAATTACTGAAGAAATCATCAGATTATTTTAAAATCTCACAGGAAGTCCTTGGTTCAAGAACAATCTGCCCTATACATTTTTTGTTGTTGTTGTTTTCAGTCCAGAACCCCAGGAGAATGAAACAGAATCATCTCAAAAGCAGTTAGGGCAGAAAGGTATGTGTTCATCTATTTCTCAAGCAAATGTTCAAGTCTTTTATTTCTTGAGAAATAAATGGATCCATACTGTGTAGCATATCTCATTTATTTTGTGGAAAAACATAAATTACCTAAATGTTGTAAGGTATAAATTGATTGCAAAACAAATACAAGCTTCCACTTCCCAAAAACTGTGCCCTTTAGAAGGAGTGATTGTATGCACTGGACACATGGAAAAAAACAAAACAAAACAAAACATGTGATATCCCGTTATATATGAGAACAGAAACCAAATGCGTTCTTATGTCGATTACTTGGCAATTTATTATTGTTGCATTGCCATTTGGAATAACATTTACTACTAGTTTAATTCCTTTTCTGTCTCAAATATGTATAATATATATATCTTCTTTCTCTATGTGGCAGAAAATAAAGAACAACTGTAAAATATCTGTACAAGAGAAGGGGACCCTGAAAACATTCACTGGATTTCTTTTCTGGATTAGTTCCTTGGCTAAGGGCTAATTATCAAATACAACACTAGGGGAAAAAGAGAGAGTATGTGTTCCAGGAGATTAATAATCATGGTAGGAAGAAAAAAAAATAAGGAAAACACTGTATATTAATGTTTCATGAGAGTCTATAACATGTTCTTCCTTAACCACATCCTTCCATATTTACCATCTATGGGTTTTTTAAAACTTAAATATTGCTTCTTATATGTCAGAGATTAGTTAATTATCATTTTCAAAAATGAATATCCAATAAGCCCAGGTTCTTTGGGCTGTTCATGAGAGGTCCATGAGCCACTGAAATGCTATGTAAAGGTATGTGTACATGCACAAGAGCTTTATTCTCTGGAAAGGGTCCTGAGCATCCATCAGATTTTCAGGCAGATTTCTGACACAAAGAAATTAAGAACCATTGCCATAAAGCATTTATGGCTATGTAAAAATATGCCCCCATAGTCCTTAGGAAAGTGATAAAGAACTGTGCTGTCTACAGAAATCAATACGCTATATTCACAATACCCTGCATTTTCCAGACGCTCATCAATATGACGAGAGATATGATAGATGTTGCCAGATAAATGCACAGATTCCCTGGAGAATCTGGCCTGACCTCTAGAGTCCATGGTATTAGAAAGCAGGAGGGATTGAAAGCTAGAAACAATTCATGCTCTTTACTTAAAGATGAAGAATTAATTTGAAGCACGAATGGCTGGGAAATACCAATGATCTGTCACGGATGATAAGTGAGAGCATTTGTCTGAATTTGAGCCAAGTAGTGGGAAAAAAAGTTTGCAGAGACAGCAGATGCACACTGTCTCCATTACTGTCTCCGCACCAGCAGTGGTCTCAGTACATGAGATCAGGCTGATAGGAGATCTGTGGGCAGAGCCATAGGAGAGTCCTGCTAGTCCGCACTGTGGGCTGTACTTCCAAGAAGACTGGGATCACACAGTGTGCTTCTGGCCTCTCACCTGCTATGAGCCCCACCCGGCAAGGGCTTAAGTCAAAGTTCCCACCACCAGGGAGCCAAGGGCAGCAGCTCTCTGGATGATGCTTCCTAAGTCACTCATAGCAGTTTTCAGTGTATATTCAAAGGATTCCCTTGGTCTTAGCCCAAAGGTCATGGAAGGATAGACAAATGCATGCATTGTTTAAGAGTAGGCACTGACCTTGAAACGGCTGATCAGATCATAACGTGTGAGTAATTCATAGAAAATGAATTTCAGAGCATGATCCCCACTGGCCTCATTGAGGGAAAAGACATCAAAGGACCACTTGTCCACATCCTGTGTGGCCGAGTAGAGAGAAAGAATGCATTAGTCCAAAGCCACTTGCATAGTTACCAGTTTCCTTCCACCCTCACCCAGGATTTCATAGCCCAGTCTCTAACACCATTTCTGCCCTCAAACTTCTCTCAACTTGCCAGACCTGCATAGCACTTACTGATAAAATAATGAAATAGTCTTACTACTTAAAACAATAGCCGTAATTTATTGAGTGCCTATCATATGCTAGGCATTGTGATCAGTGATAAATATATAATGTACCCTGAAAACAACTCTAAGGGGTAGGTATTATTAGTCACCTCTTACAGATGAGATAACAAGTTAATTTTCCTAAGTACCATCACAAGTGAAGTGCTAGGGACTCAAGTGGGGCCAGGACACAAACACGGTCAACAGATACCTAAGCTCAGGCTCTTTTCATCAAGCCTGTCCCCCTACCACTGCTGAATTGCAATTGATTATTTCACTTCATGACAAGCTAGGGTGCTTCCCTACTCCAAACTTCTTCCCAGTCCCTTACTATTACGTACTGACTTCCTCTTAGTCCACAGCTGAGAATGTTAACCCACTTAAATGTATTCAGAAACAAATATGATACAGAATACAAATAATATGTCCCTTCAATTCAAATTGCTGAGCTAAAACCACAGAAAGAGCCTTCATTTCACAAAACAGAAAAATGCTACCACTTCTGAAATCACTGATCTGAGAACCTAGTGCTCAAATCTGTAAGTCACTTTACTAAAAAAGTAAAAGCAAGAACTAAGCTGAACACACTCCTCACATAACATTCTTGAAGTTTAAAGCCTTTTTGTCTATAGCCACCAAAATACACATAAACATTGTCTGATGTCTCCTTGACTTATAACCAGCTACTTGTGGATGTATTAAACAGAGGTGTCTTTAAGCAATAGTTACAGCAACAGTCATTTGGTTTCTTGTGTCAAGAGTTTCACTTTCAGTAGTTAAAGAAAGTGTACTGTTGTAAGCATGAGACTAAGGACACGTGTGAGACTGCACTGGGTCCAGGCAAAGTCAGATGGTTCCTGGGAAGAGATGCTAGCTGTCTGGAACTGCTGGTCTGAGTGGCTCAATGCATTCCAACCTCATCCATCTATCCTGATCCTGTCCCTTTTCAAACATCCCAACCACCAAAGATCATCTCAAGGTCATTAAGGGTCTCTCTCATGGATGTCCAGGCACGGGAAAACTGAATTGTATATAGAGAAAACCAAACTTTTCCAAAAGGGTTTCAACTGTATTGTTTCAGTTGACACTCAGTCATAACTTCACTTCAACCTTCTAAAATTTCTCCTCCATTATAACAACTAAAGAAATAGTTACAAGTATCGAGCACAGTTTCTGTGCCAGGCACAGTGAGAAGTGTTTATATATTTGTCAACTCACAACAGTAGAAATAGGTGTTACTTTCCCTACTTTTATACAGGGCAACCTCAGAAAGATGAAATGAAGTGTCTAATACCAACTGGTAGGAGAACCAGGTGATAACCTCATTGACACTTCTAGCGATAATATTACTGCCAACAGATGGCATTGTAAACTCAATGTATATATATGCTGTGACACAGACCTCATGCTCTAAATACCCCAATAGGGCCTAGGCCATAGATAGTGGGGCCATTTGAGATTAACCCAAGACCTAAAGCTTCGCCTTAGCTACTATAATTGACATTGTCATGATATCCATTAACCCTGAGGAAAAGTCCCCTGACAACTCAATAGGTGAGAAAACATTTTGTCATGTTTGCAATTTTTAATCTTATTCTCCAGAATGAATAAAAAAGAGAAAGGCTATCACTGAAAATAGAGAAATGATCATAGTAAGAAGTCATGATTTATTCTGAGTATTAGGACTTAGACAAACAGGAGGATGAGTGTGAATGGTCAGCTGGATGTTCTCTCCCGCTACTCATTTTTAAAAGGGCCTTAGCTGTGATTCTCAAATTTTAATGTTCTTCAGAAACACTTGAGGTACTCAGGAAAAAAAAATGCTGATTCTCAGCTGAGGGACTTGCAGAATCCTGGCCTGCAACCTAAAATCTCCATTTTTACCAAGCGTCTTATGTAACTGTCCAAAGCCATTTTTCCTCTCTTACCAAAGTTGGCTGCAGGCCCATTCCTGGGGAAAAACTTCATGAACTTCCTATCAGTCTAACGTAATGGAAGCCTGAACTTCCTCATTTCCTCCCACTTTTAAAGCTGGAGTCTACCCAGGGTGTCTCCTCCTAAGATACACAACAGATACCTTCTAAACAACAGCACACTTCTATAATTTCAATAACCCCACCTAAAAAGACTAGAAATTCCCCAAATCAGAAGCTAGCATATATTGAACAGAAAAAATTAAAAGAACAAAAGTGTGACATATATTTCAAATTTAGAGACTGGTGGTAGTTAATTATTCTCTTAATTATATGTGATTTCATGCCATTTCCTTACATTAATCACAAAGGTTAACATGACTGTGGCATGATGGTTATTTTATTGGATTGTATTCTCTCAGTCTTTGGGGAAGTTTCCAATAACAGAAGAAGACAATGGTGATTCCATATAAACTACTGGCAGTGAAATAGAAATAACCTTTTTTTAAAAAAGTAAAAAAAAAAAAAATTTGTCTGATCCCACCAATTCACTTTCAATCCACTTTAGATAAAACCAAGTCTAGGGAGGGGGGAAAGCATTATATTGTAAAAGATCCTGAACTTCCCCAGTAAACAGGGCACAGGATCAAGAGAAAGTGGAGCTTTACCCTTCTGCACATTGTCAGCAGTACGTGTGCAGAAGGATAGCAATTTGGAGAGTTAGCACTTATTCATCGTCTGAATCATTCTGGTTCCTTTCTCCTCAGAAAGAAAACATGTGTGCATCTGAGAATGACTTTTCTCTAAGCATAAAATAACAGTCCATGCACATCCCAAGTTGTTCCACATTTTCTTCAGTTATTTTGCATAGGAAAGATGTTCCAATCTGGAAGAAATATTTTTATAAATTTCTTAATACTGGTATAATCACCTGTATTTATGTTTATGGTAAGGGAAGGCATTAAAGATCAAGGATTCTTTTAATGTCCTTTGAGTTTAATTGAATGTTTCAGGTTCAGTTATAAAAATCAATGCAGCTTCCTAGTGGGTGTTATGAAACATCAGATCTCATGCAGTGATTTCACTGATTACATGTGAAATGTGGCTGTAAATTATACTGGTGCCCTAGGTTCTGGGGCAAGAGTGGGGCATTGAAGAGGGTTAAGAGGAAACATGTGTCTTCTTGCTATACCCTTCTTGAGTATCTTTCCTGTTCTTAGGATGAGTTAAGAGACAGAAAATGGACAACTGAGAATCTGAATATAGGGTCTCACAAATTCAATTAGTGAATGTCTTTGAGGTGAGAGAAAAAGATGGATATATATAATCAAAATGGCTCTAAAAGGCTTTCTTGACATTAAGTTGATCATGAAATGCTCCCATCTCTGATTCCATCAGTAATTTAAGTTACCTTCTGAAAATATCATCAGGTAATATATGTTTCAGGTTTCAGAGAAAGACAACAGACTTAACAATAGTCAGAATGGGATGTCTGGGTTGGGCAGTCGGTTAAGCTTCTGCTCTTGGTGTCAGCTCAGGTCATGATCTCAGGGTTGTAAGGATTGAGCCTCATGGGCTCTCTGCTTAGCAGAGAGTCTTTTTGAGATTCTCTCTCCCTCTCCTTCCACCCCTCCAGCTTATGTGCTCTCTCTCTCTCTCTGGTTTTCAAATTAATAAATAAATCTTAAACATGCACACATGATAATATGCTAGGATGTCCCTGAGCAAATGGATGGCACAATTCCATGTATAGACACCATGCAATGTCAACAGACCTAGTGATCCTGGCCCTTAGCACAGCCCCACCCTCAAATCTGGAAGCCAAAGCCGCTTTAGCACAGCCAGGACAGCCTCAAGCCAGTGGATCTGAATTGACACATATCTAAGAGGAATACATCCAGTTTGAGGCTCTTCTATTCTATTTATTCTATTCTATACAATTCTAAGAGCTTGCCTGATTGGGAATAATTCTACAAGATTTAGCTCATTTAAACTCAAACACCTGTACAACTTCCCATGGAACTTTCAGGCTCAATGAGTCTTGGATAAAGAGTAGGATATATACATTCTGGGGGATAAACATTCACGGAGTAAAATGTTACTGTAAGAACAGATAAGTAAAAAATAACAAAAGAAGTAAGTCAGGAATGACTGGGAAACCTGTAAGTGAACTATAAATGAAAGCCTCTTAGTTTCAAACAATAAATGTAACTGTACTTTCTATAGGATACCATGTACACCATAAGACCTTTTCATTGGTTTTACCTTTAATGCTTCAATAACAGCCGGTGGGTAGCTCAGTCCAACCATGTTTGATGTCCGTCTATACATTCTGGCAAAGTCAGACAGGGAAAATACAATATTATATCTTGGGAAGGAGACTTAGCAGGCCACAGACTTATACTAAGTACTGACAAACAATGAGTCATGTCATCCAGTGGAACCAAGAAACATAACAATTTTTTATAATCATTTTCATAGTCATTCAAGTGGCCTAAAAATGGGTTAAATTTGGAAGAAATTAAAGCAATCCCAGATACATGAATCATTGGAAACAAACAAAAATTAATTTATGTGCCCCCGATTGGAAATTCAATTATTAAAATGGGTCACTTCTTCTGCCAGAAGTGAATTATAGTTCCACATAGACAGTATGCAAAGTGGCACTTTAACCTAAGTGAGGAACTCCTATGGGCAACCCATTTGGAAGAGCTTGTTCTTTAGAACTGTCAAAAACAAGAAGAAAAATGTCCCAGGTGAACTTTGAACTGAATGTGGTATTTCTAAAACCTGTGAATGTGCCATAAGGATTATGGGAAGAATAAATTGATTTGTGCATTAAGGATTGTAGGAAGAATAAATCAATTTCTGGAATCTATTCTGGGGAAGGGGGCAATTTAATTAAGGAGCAAAATGGTTAACAAAAAAAAAAAAAAAAAATGGTTAACAAAATTGGAAAGCATCATGGGGAATTCAAAGCCTCTAAATGAACTGTCCCCCCACCACTCCAAGTCAACAACCACAAGGCATACCTGACCTATTCCAAATGCAGACATTATCCACATATGTCAAAGGATGATGGATTAGATGATGCCCCTTTTAAAAATCGGGAGACTGGACTTAAACCAAATCTTTTCTAGTTAATGAAAAGAATGCTGAGCAAAGGCAAAAGCTTGTCTTAATGATGGTACAGAGACTAAATAGATATGTTTTGGCAACCCCTCGTTCAAGACTGTTTCCACCAGAATTTTCTGTCTTTATAAGGATACCAAAATTAATCAGAGCATAGCTTCCAGTTATTGTAGACTGGTGTCCCTTTTGCTGCTTTGGTCACTGAATGACAGCTATCTTTACCTCTCCACAAATATCCCAGCCTGTACTGCGTGGACGATGCTCTTGAACCGTGGCTTCTCCTCACTCCTTCTGAGCATCATCCCCATCTGCCTCGTGAAGGTGGAGGCCAGCCAGTCTCGGACCTCAGAAGGCACTGCATCTGACTGAATGTCACTGAGTTCATCCTCTGTATCCAGGAGTCGCCTGAACGCAAGAAACACAACCAGGACACTGAGTTTAAATCGGAAGTTAGAGCTCTCTGTTCAAAACAGCTGCTCCTTCTTTCCACCCCACCTGCACACACAGGTACAAAGAGACCAAATAAAAATGGCCACAAAAAATTCAGCACTCTTTTGGTAAGGCTTGCAAAAGCTCACCACTCTGTTTCAGGATGGTTCTCTCTACCATACTGTACAAAGAAACAAAGAGATCAGAGAAAGTCAAATATACTCCATCTCAGGCTACGGGTCTCAGAACCACTTCAGGAAGGAGGACTCAGTATCTTCATTCCTAGGTTTGTGGAATTTGAATGGGATCTAAATCTTCCATTTAAAAATGCATTCACAGGGAGGTTTATTTCACAGAGGGACCATGTGGCACTATTTTGTGTTTAAAAAAAGAAAGAACATAAAGACTTTGCTATGGACAACAATACAGCATCACAAACTTCAAAGTTAATTGCTCCCACTACAAAAAAAATAATGACGATTCTGTGGCATGATAGAGGTGTTAGCTGATGCACTGATGGTAATCATACTACAATATATAAGTACATTAAATCAATACATTGTACAACTAAGTTACACAAGGTTATACATCAGTTATAAATAAATCTTTAATAAAAATAAATTTAAGACAAAATAAAAATATTTTTTAAAGAGAACAAATTTTAATTTGAAAGAGAAAAAGAAATACTTTGTAAAATATTACCCAAACCACATCAACCCAGCCTTCTGGATTAATAAATCCAAATGATGTCAACCTATATTCTTTCTAATTTGATAGAATATTACAGAAACATAAATTCTAAATTCAAGCAAAATTTCCACATAATGTAGTTCTTTATTTGAGCTCAGTGGTATAAGTCATCTGCAAGATGTGTTTAACTGATGTTTGAAACTTATTCATAGGTCAGCCCACCAGAAGAGAATATAAATAGTAATAAGTTAAAATAAAATTGTCTTTTATACTTATATTAAGTCCTACTAAAAATAAGCAGTGTAAACAGGTGTCAATAAAAAGAGTTTTTTTTATAAAAAGGTTTTATTTTCCCTTTAGACAATCAATTTGGGGGGCAGGAGAGAAAAATGTAACATTTGGAAGTAACTATTATATCAAATTTTCTTAAATTAGGAAACAAGCATGTCACCAAAAACTAAGCCACATGCAAAATTCTTGGGTTACTAGGAAATCCTTTCAGATTGGAATCTGGCAAAGAGAGTTAAGGCTAATAGAGGAAACTGTCTGAATTAGGAAAGAGAAGAAAAGCCTTTCAAATTCACCACGTCAACATTTTTCAAAAGAAAAGCTATCTTGCTACTTTCAAATGCATTTGGTGATGGGAAGTGCTTTCATACCTTTGGATAATTCAGGTGGGAAAAGTCTATGAAGAAAATCGGTAACGGTTAAGATTAAAGAAGGAATTGTGGGAATTTAAGAGAATAAATGCTTTACCATCACTTCAGGAGCCTCCACTTACAGACAATGTGCATTAACACAGGAACATAATTTTTAGGCTGAGGCTAATTGTGCAATTACTACAGTGGAATGCTACACTTGATAAGAAACCTTATCATATTTTTAAAAATCACTTTCTCTCTGCTTATATTGTTGCACTTCATTATCATGATGGCCATGTGAAATAAGTTCATTTAGCTCCTTTCTCAGATGAGGGGGTAGAGAGGCTATGAGAGGTCCAAATCTACCTGACTTGTTTGTGCAAATGAAAGCTCCATCACCAGTCATTTGAGTGCTATCCCATTACAGGCCAAAGAGGACATTTCAGAAAAGCCGCATAACAGAAAACTCACCTTCAGTGCACGAACTTCTCATTTTTGGCTTACCTGGTTTCGTCAATGTACACAGATTCAAGCACTGTGGCTGCATATTCCAAATTCTTCTTAAGATCTACAACCGAAGCCTCGCCTCTCTCTAATTGTTTGACCAGAGACCTTAACCTAGGAGGAAAAAAAGACACCACTAAATTAGAATAGAGGAAACAGAATAATTTTACAGTTAGAGACACATTTTATAGCCATATAATATTTTTATTTATTCCAATTTACCTGAAAGGAAAATACAAATCTAATCATGTAGCTGACCAGTATTTCTCAAAGGAAAGGTTATAAAATAAATACATACATTTTTGCCATTGTGAAGCAAGAACAAAAATGTTCTCATCCATCAGGCACTGACCACCTCTGACTTTCCAGCTGCCTTTTTGCCTTTCTAGGTGTTCCCTAAATTAGCAATGATTTTCCTGCTTCTCTAATTTCAATTTTTTGGTTCTAACTGGATGTAGTAAAACAAGAGCAGCACCAACATCACCAAATACCACTTGATATTCTGCTGTGTTAAAGATTATACTATGTTCACCAGCACCCAGCCTGCATAAGCAACCTCATGGTCAATGGGTGTACCAAGACAGTGAAGAGATTTAGAGCACCAAAATACCCGTAGAGGGTTACATAAGGAATACATGAAGATAAACTATTTTACTCAACAGGAGGAATTCCACTAGGGGCAGATAAATGCCCCAGCTTTAAGGGGGAAAAAAGAGAGAGAGAGAGGCTGGTTGATAAACCAACGTACTGAAGACAAGATCTTCCCCTCTACTAATCAAGTGTTCCAGACAGTATAAGAAAAATGATAAAATATGCTCTTATTTAGATCAACATTATCCCCACAGAAAAGGAGTTAGTATATATGAGACCAATGAAATGACAACAGATGATCAAAGTTCAGTAACTGAAAACACTGTAAATATCACAGATGTGGAGGTTGGACAACTCTTCAGGCTATTTGACAATCAACAATTAAAAAAACAGAAACTTTGAGGACAACCTTGGGTTTGAGCCCCACATCACAACATATTAGCTACACACTACCAGGCAAGTTATTTAATTTCTTTGAGTGTCAGCTAAGAAATGGAAATCCAATGATGAAATTTTCTGAGTTGTTATAAAGATTAAATCAAATTGATATTAATATATTCACATCAACCATGTCATTTTTTCTAGCTTTATTTAATATATTTAACATTTCACATTGTGTAAGTATAAGGTGTACCACATGGTGATTTAATACATGTATATATTGCAAAATGATTACCACAATAAGGTTAGTTAACATATCCATCATCTCATACAATTATAACTTTTCTCGTGTCAAGAACATTCAAGACTCACTTTTAGCAATTTTCAAGTATACAATACTTGAAACTAATACTTGCTAACTCTAATCACCATGCTATAATCACAAAAACACATTAGATCCCCAGAATTTATTCATGTTAAAACTATTAAGTCTATACTCCTTGATCAACATCTGCCCATTTCCTGGTTGTTTTTGTAAAAGCAATTGTTACCATTATTGTCATGATTGTGATTCAATGACCTTGATCATCATAGGCAACCAGATGGGAAGGATTCTAGCAATATATTTAAGATTAGTATCAAGTCTCATCTCCCAACGCTATTTCAACTTTCCAGACTTCAAAATATCCTCGAAATTTGCCATCATAAGAGAGAATGGCTGACTTCTTGGCAAGGTGTAAACTAACTCCCTTCAGATCTACATGAAAATAATCAGCAACAAAGATTGAAGAAAAACTCTGGGTCAACCTTAAACAGTACGGTCAGCCACACAAAAGAAATTCCCAGGAATCTGAACGATGTAAAATATAGAAGAAATTAGATTGAGGGTGGTCACTACCTGACTTGTGAATCTCCAACATGTGACAGGGATATAGACAAAGGAAAGCAGCAGAGGCCTCTGTGGCCCTGGAAGAGAGGATCAGCCCTGTGGCTCCCATTAGCAGCACTAGGAAGTGTTCTGGGCTTCAGGGGCAGCAGGACAGGGAGTTGGCATGGAAGGGCTTTCCAGTCACTCACACGGAGTGGACAGCCAGTCTGCCAAAGAATGGGGAGATTGTAGCTATGAGCCCTGAGAGCTATTCCAAATAAGGACTGGAAGCTCTAGCAAAACACATTCCTGGCTAAGTTTGCCTCTAATTTTGACTCTCACCTCCAGGGGCCCAACTACCCCCAAGCTGTCTGGACTCTCAACTGACAAAGTAAAATGAGGGTAAATTAAGGAATTTTTAAAAATTTTTCTCCCTTCATTTGGGGCTTGAAAATTCTACCAAGGAACTGACATGAATCTCTAATAGGACCTATGTCAGTTCTCAAAACCTTACTGAAAGGAAAATGACAAAAAGTAAAAAATGATTAGGTAAAATATAAGACTAACAGAAATAAGAACCAGATGATCCGGTCTACGTGTAATAGGGCTCCCACAAGAAATAAACAGAAGCAGCTTCAATCAAATAAGTTTTCTTAGACGGAAGAAAAACCAGATGAAAAGGGATCAGATAAAATCAGGGATGAAAAAAAACATTAAAATATCCAACGTATACTGTTGAAATTTTTTATTTCAAAGAACAGTGAAAAGAACTTGAAAATCTTAGAAAATAATATATATGACTTACAGGTAATATAAATGTAAGCTGGTCATAGAATTCTATCATGGCAAATACCAGAAAGCCAGTAATACCATTTTTTGAGAATAATGTGATGTAATTGAAGATATCTATGCCCATACCCAAATTAAGTAGAATTGCCAACAAATATATTCTCAAGTGTGGACAAGTTCAAAATTTCATCATTAATATGAGTCATCATTAATATGATTTTCCAATCATGATTTTCCAAAAAACGGAAACAAAAAACAAAAAACACTGGGATAGTGATCTTTCAAGGATGGGAGTAGATTCCTGGGTCTCCCATTAGACGGATTGTGGATTGATGACCTAGATTTAACTAAGCCAGTCTTTAAAAAATTGACAAGGAATTCCAAAGATTTTTAAAAACTGGCAGATGAAATATAATGCTAATTATGCAAGGTCAAGTAAATATGAAAATGACTGACACTTCTTTTCCTAAGAGAAGTTCCTGTTCCTAGTACAAGGGCTTCCTACATTTATGAAATAAAAACCAATTATAATTAGTCAAAAACAACTGAAATTATCAAGAACATCATATAGAGAATGACTTTGAATCCACAATTATTAACGATTCCCACTCCTGGGAAAGCCTGATATCAGGGCAATCAAGTTTGGAAGAGCTGGGGGATCCCTGGGCGGCTCAGCAGTTCAGTGCCTGCTTCAGTGTGATCCTGGAGTCCCGGGATCGAGTCCCACGTCGAGCTCCCTGCGTGGAGCCTGCTTCTCCCTCTGCCTCTCTCTCTCTGTCTGCGTTTATCATGAATAAATAAATAAAATAAATAAAAAGCCATCAAAGTCAAGTCTTAAAAAAAAAAAGTCTGGAAGAGCTTCCTATCATCTTGGGACCCAGCAGCCAGGGCCCTAGGCCAAAGCAGGAGTGAGGCACCCAGCAAAAGCATTACCCTGAATCCCACTCAACAGTTCAGATCAGAGCACTGAAAATCATCTCCCCCTGGAAAGTCCCAGGCTCGGTGCCACAAACAGCAGAAAGTCAAGAGTGTGGGGCTCCATCCTCACGTAGTCACCAGTGGTGCCAGACAGACACTGGCCACAGTCACATTTATGTATCTGGTGTAAAGGTCTGCCCTGACATAAAGTTGTAAACAGAAGCAAACCCATAACCTAGCGGCTTCAACAAACCCAGAGAAGAAATAAGACAGAATAAAGGACCTTTACGATGCATGAGAAGCACTAAAAATTCATGTCTGCTCCCGTTTCTCTAGCTTATGAGATGAGCAAAAGATTCTATCAACACCCTGGTAGACATAAAGGAAACCTGGAACACACCCAGTGCATTTATGGAGAACACCCAGCTGAGATTCATTCGCCTTGCTTTATTCATAGAACAACTAAACAGAAAAAAATATACATGTCAACAAAAAGATTCAGCATTAACAAGAGCAGAGAATATAGCACTCAAAATGCAGTGAAAGAATCATTTTTGAAAATTAAATCTCCTGGGGCACCCGGGTGGCTCAGTGTTTGAGCGTCTACCTTTGGCTCAGGGCATGATCTGGGGTCCTGGAACCGAGCTGCATTGGGTTCCCCCTGAGGAGCCTGCTTCTCCCTCTGCCAATGTCTCTGCCTCTCTCTCTGTGTCTCTCATGAATAAATAAATAAACACATCTTTAAAAAAAAAAAAAGAAAAAATTTACTAGTGGCAACAGAAGTAAATTTTAGGGAACATCTACTTTGTGTTCAATAAAATTCAAGAAAACATGGATTTGTGAAACAAAGTGAAAGCTGAAATCATATTGTAATAAAAAGCAAATACACTGAGACAGGAAAAGAAATTAAAAAGAAACAATACATGACAACAGAAAGACTATAGGAACTTTAAAAAAAATTAATAAATGATAACCAATTTTTGAGACACCCAGCTCCTATAACCCATCAGATATAAGCAAGAGCTGTCCCTGTCCACATAACTGCCGGCTTTATGCTTTATGGAACTGCCACACAAGCCCTGGAAAATTCCAGATGTCCTTATTTTCAAGTATTGCTGAGCATTAAGATAGCGTTCAAGTGGGTGTTCCTTCCATTGGCCTCTCAGTCCACCCTCTTCTTTATCCTTTCTGGAATGTGATGCCCTGTCCTTCCCTACCTACCACTTACCTCGGTGAAACAGCTGCTTCATGAATGGAAGAGTTTCAAATGAGCTCTTTCACCACTGCCACCAGTTAGTTTCAAAAATTAAAAAATCTCCGGAAGTTTCTGGGAATAAGGAGGCATCCTTCCCTATTTTCTATCATAGTAAAGGTTTTCCCTAGATCTGAATCCATCTTAAGAAGGGTGGTCTGAAAATAGCCATGTTATAGAGTATCTCATAGTCATGTTATAAAGTATTTTTGCTAACCTTGGAGAAGACTAGCTAAGGCAGGAAGGCTCAGATGTTTCCTCTGGCCTCCTCGTGAAATCTGTGTGGATATTTTTCCACATGAATTCATTTCACCTAAAAGCCCATGTCCCCAAGGACAGATCCCCTGGTGAGCTTCATTCCGTATAACTAGCTATTTAATACTATTCATAAGGATTTTTCGTTCAGGAATCTAAAGGAAGGGAAGGAGGTAGGAAAGGAGGAAGGAAGTTGAGGGAGGGAAATAACTACAATAACAATAATAAAGTTTCCCTTCTGAGTGAATGCTCATAGTTTCCAGCACTTCATCTATTTCTGCCACCGTGGCTGCCAGATAATAGTTCCAATATAGAAGTGCAACACCATTTAAGGAATAGCTCATGCTTTCAAAATTTGGCAACACGTCTTTCTGTTATGATAGTGTATAATTTCATTGTGGATAAGCCACGGCAGCTTTACGTGAGTCCTCCATTTCTCCACAGAAACTCTGTTTTCTACAGGTTCCCAGCTTCATTCCATATGATGAAATGCCGTGTTACCTCAGTTTTCTGTCCCTCAAGCCCAGAGCAAGTGCTGGATGCTGAGTTAGCTTGAGACCATGCCATTATTTGAAATGCATAAAAGCGTCAGAAGACAGGAACTAAGTAAGGAAAGGCCCAACACCATATTTTGGAATTTGAAAGGCTATTGGAGTAGAAAAGAGAAGGTCTTTTTTTTTCCCCCACAAAGACAATTTCTAGGATCACTGAGGTTGACTTTTTCTTTAAGTAGGCTCCACATCCAGCATGGAGCCCAATGCCGGGCTTGAACTCACAATCCTGAGATTGAGACCTAAGATGAAATCAAGAGTTGGACACATAACTTACTGAGCTACCTGATACCCCAGGTACCCCAGGAAGTAACTTTTGACTCAACTTCATAACCCAGAAAATTGTCCTACAATGGACAAGGCACTATTCTCCACCCAAGTGAGGTCCCAGAAACCCTCTACTACCATGCCTTGGAAGCATACAATTTTGTTGAGCTTTAGACACTACTACAATGAAATCATCATAAAAGCCTCCTGAGCAAAAATAAACTGCAATAAAAAGCCAGGAAACATGTTTTCTTATATCTGTCCTTTCTGCTCAAGGTTATTCCCTCTGAGGATGGATGAGCAGCTCCTAAAATGCCAGTATGGCCAACCATGGCTGTTATTTCTGACAGGCTTTGTTTAGTTTGAACAAAATGTAAAAGGGAACTGGATCTTTTAAAACACTTCCCGTACATGTCCCAGTGAATCATGAGTCCTACAAACTCTTTTGAATAAAAAACTCAACATTTCAGTTCATCACATCCGTGTATTTGTAAGGCAAAGGCATTTCTGTGTACTTTTCACACACCTGTTTCCTCCATGTCACTCCCATCCCCCGCCACTTACCTAAATGCCATAGAAAGTAAACTAAAACAATTCCTCCATATGGGATACTCTAAGTGACCTTCAGGCTTATACTTCATGTCATCTAGCAATGCCATCTGAGTATTTTTCTGGTGATTTGTTTGTTTTTATACTTAAGATGGTTGCACTTAAAACACTCATTCAACATTTACTGGGTGCTTGCTGTGTGCAGGCACTGTGACAGGCTCTAATAATCCAAAGAGAGAAAATGCAGTGCTTTCTCTTAATTAGGGAAGATGGACAACTAATCGGCACCTACCATGAGGCACAGCAAGCATGATGGCAGAGGGGACAAGGGTGTTAAGAAAGAAGAGGATAGAGGAATGTACAAAACACAAGGTCCTCCCCTGAGGAGGTGATATCAGAGCCACTGGAGGCCAGAGAGGCATCAGCCAGGCAAGCTAGTTGGGACTAAAAAAATGGCAAACTTTGGACTGAGGAAGCAGCCGGAAGACTGTGATCCATTCAGGGAATTCCACTGGTAGCTGGAGCTTAGGGCTATGTGAAGAGACAAAACTTTAGAAGGCAGAAAGAAACCAGACTCTGGTGGGCTTATCGTGTCAAGCTGAAAAAATTTAATTTTCTCCTAGAGATAATGAGGATCCCCTGGGGAATTTTTAAATGAGGTGGAGGAGTAGTATGAGAAGATCTGCATTTTAAAAGATCAATCTAGCAGCAGAGTAGAGGACTGCAGGTACTTACTAACTTACTAAGTAGGAAAATTCTATCCATTTTTGTTGTAATTAGGCTTGTCTTTTAGCCTGAACAGTGCAGTATGAATATAATCTCTCATGTGACAGCACATGTTAGGGTGTTGCATGAGTTTGGTAGTAGTATGGATTGTTGGTTTTAATAAGTTCTTAGGCATGTGGTTTACTAATTTAGTGATCTCCAAACCGAAAGCAAGAACATGAATAAAATGATGACTGGCAAGAATAGCCTTGTTATGTAACTTTTACCTTTTGTTTATCTGATAAATAAAAGAGAATTTTGCTTTTATGGGTCCCAATTACACATGCTTAGGGAGATGACCAAATATATTTAAATAGATTATCGGGTTCTAATCACTCTTTCACTTAACAACAACAACAACAAAAACAAAACAAAAAAAATACCCAGGTGACTAGATGCATATCTGTATGTTATATACCTCACTATATAAGTTATTAACTAGTAAAAAGACAATAAGCTTATAAAAGGCTTTAAATAACATCATTAACAAAATTGACCTAATTGAACATGTATTGAACATTACACTCGGTTGCACATTACAACATTCTCTTCAAGTACAAATGTAACAGTTATCAAAACTAACCATATGTCAGGTCATAGCAAAAATCTCAACAAATTTCAAATAACTGAAATCAGATAATGCTCTTTAACAACAGTGGAACTGATCTTGAAATCAATAACAAAAAAGTGATTTAAAATATTCTAAGTGTGTGAAAGTTTAGGAATATACCTCTAAATAACCATGGGTCAAAGGTTAAATGAGAAAATAATTCTAAATGTTAACGAAAATATGATACCTCAAAACATATGGCATGCAGGTAAAGCAGTGCTAAGAGGGAAATATATAGACAACTAAATATCAGAAAAGGAGAAAATCTGAAAACAAGTGATTTCATTATACATCTCAAGAAATTAGAATAGTTAACCCAAAAAAGTAAACTATATCAAAAAATACACATAGTAAATAAAACTTCATTAAATAGAAAACAAACTTATACTTAAGAAAATCAATTAAGCCAAGATAATAACTAAAAATAATGAAGCCAAAAGCTAAGTTGGATAAAACTTTATTGAATATTCAATAATTTAAATAATTGAAAAGCTTAATGAAGTGGATGGATTAGTCAAGGCTGATCAAGACAAAAAAAAAGGCATAAATAACCTAAGATCAAGAATAAAAGACAGAATATTACTACAGATCCTACAGACATTTTAAAAAGCACTAAAAAATATCATAAATACTTTTGTGCAGATAGGTACATTAAAAGTTTAGATGAAACTTTAAAATTGAATGAAAACTTATCAAAACTGACATAAAAAAGATACACTATAAATATTTCTGTATCTATTGGAGAAATTAAATCCATAGTGTAATATTTCACCACCAGGAAAACTGCAGTGCTAAATCACTTTATCAGTGAATTCATCTAAACCATTCAAAGAGGAAATAACACAATCTTCCAGAGAAAAGCAAAAGAGGAAACATTTTCCAACTCACATCCTTGCTTCCAAGACCAAACGAGAACATTATAAGAAAAGAATTACAAACCAGTCTCTCACAAACATAGATGCAAAAATCCTAAACAAAATTTTAGCAAATTCAATCCAGAGATAAATAAAATGGAAAGCAAACACTAAGCACACTTTGCAAGAATGCAAGGTTGCTTAATATTTTAAATCACTGAATAAGTATTGTTCATCATTTTAACAGGAATGAAAGAGAAAAATCATGCAGTCTTCATAATAGATTTAGAAAAAAGTGTTTGAGGAAATACCTATTCATGACAAATATCTCTGTAAAGCAAAAGTGAATTTCCTAAATCTGATACCGGGTCTTTAAAATAAAAATGCTGCAGCAAACATCATCATACATAATACTGAAATACAGTAAGCTTTCCTGTTGAGCTACCTAATATGGGGACATGTATTACCACTACTTCCCTTCAAGCCTATATGGGAAGTTCTCACTAGCTCAAGAAGGAAATGAGAAGAAATCAAAGGTATACAGACTGGAAAGGAAAAAATAAAACTGTTACTACAGATGAAATCATACACAGGATATCTAAAATAATTTGCAAATAAAGTAATACAATTCAAAGGTGAAGTTAGCAAGGTCACTGGATAAATAGCAATAAATCATTAGAAAACAGTACTACCTATAAAAGCATCAAAATAAAAAGTATCCAGAAATAAACCTTATAAAACACAAAAAAGAACTCTGTATAGAAAAAGTGTAAGGTATTATTAAGAGATATCTAAATGGCCTAAATAAATTCAAGAATAATCCATTTTCATAAATTTAAAATGCAGTATTTAAGAAACATGAATTCTGCCTAAATTCACTTATAGACTTCATGTACTCCCAAACAAATTCTCCACAGGTCATTTGGTGGAAACTGACAGGCTGATTCTAAAATTCATTTGGAAATGCAACCAAATATACCCAATATGGTTTTGAATAAAAAAGAACAAAGCTGAAGAACTTATACTCCCAAATACCAAGACTTATTATAAAGCATTGAATTCCGGGCCTGTGTTCCTCAACCACCTCGCCATCCCAGCCTTCTCCTCTCAACATCCAGCTGGTGTGTGTAAGGATATACACCTGTCCTTTTATATTA
The DNA here is from genome assembly GCF_011100685.1 of Canis lupus familiaris. Classification (NCBI taxonomy): domain Eukaryota; kingdom Metazoa; phylum Chordata; class Mammalia; order Carnivora; family Canidae; genus Canis; species Canis lupus. Next base: position 44,463,820 of record NC_049235.1, read on the forward strand.
ATACAAGCACAACATAAGTAGGCAAGGGAATCTGCCACAAGAATAATTAAAACAGCTAAATATAAATTGCTTTTGAATTATCATATTCTACCTGTGATTGTTCTCGTCCATCGGCATGGGCCCAATCTTTAGATGCCCACTCAAAGGTATCACTACAGACTCTCTTAGTTGCTGTGGGTGTTCTGATGAATATCTGCATTCATTGTTTTCCTGAAGCTCCATCATGAGACATACCTGCACATTCGGTCTTCTTCTACGGTCTGTTCTATAAAGTAAATCCACAAAGCATGCCAGCTCACCAACTATCAACACTAGACAGAAAGCGCTGGTCAGCCCAAGAGAAGCCTTACGTCTTTATGGTATTCCAGGAGTTATTATGACCCACGGGTCAAGTTTCAATTCATTTTGAGTTGACAATTTTGACTGTGTTCCTGTGGAGTTCTTGTAGTAGTAAAATAACGCAGTGATTTAGAAAGGGGCCCCCTCTAGTCATTCATGGTCTTACAGAGAAATAGTTCTTAAAAACCAGTTTGTCCTTCACTTGTTTTTACTGTCACTCAACTCGCACATTCTGTTAAAAGGAGATAATGCAAAAAAAAAAAAAAAAAAAGTGCAAGATGCACAATTATGCTAGGAAAATCTTTATTCCTGAAGGGAAACACCGCCTCCCTAAACAGAGCTTATGAGGAAAGGATGCTGATGTAAGAATACACTTTATTGGCCAGTTTTCTTCAGGAAAAAGGAATACAATGAATGAAAAAGAAAACCCAGAGCATCATTCAGAATTCACCAGAGGCATCATTCAGAATTCACCACAGGCCATGCTGGGTACTGTGCAGGGGGAAGGAGGTGAAATCCCACCAAGCTCCCAAAAGGTAAGTTCCAGAAGCCATTTTTCATTTGCAGCTATTCATGTGCAAAGAATCACCATCACTTCTCTCTGCGGATAAACATGCCACTTCAAAAACATCTGTTTCGATAGACCAAAGAAATGAGAAAGACTAAAAACATCTTTGAATGGTGGTAATGAGAAAAGGAAGATGAGCAGAAATAAGAGGAAAGTCTGCAGGAAGATTTAGGCAGGTTGAAACCATGCATAGCCAAGTTTCTCTACATCTTAAGAGTCAACTGAGCCCCATGGCCTCCTCGTTTCCCTTCCTTAAATTCAATTCCTTATTCAGTTTGAATTTCATTGTGTTGGAATGATTATCCAAAGAAGCTAAAACTCACTCACCCAGCAAAATCACAGAAACTCTACCATACTAGAAACATAGTATATTTTAATAAGATAATCCAAGATTACCTTTTCCTCCCACTTTTGGTTTTCTTTTCTTCTAACAACAGAAATAAATAAAATTAATTCATGGATAAAAACCTACAAAGAATGGCTAACAAGATGCTAATGAGTTAGCACAGCTCCCTTCCTTAAGATTAATTCCAGAAGAATTGTAGAAATAAAAAAAAAGGGACGCCTGGGTGGCTCAGTTTTGAGTGTCTGCCTTCAGCTCCCGTGTGATCCCGGGGGGTCCCAAATCGAGTCCTGCATCGGGCTCCCCACAGGGAGCCAATTTCTCCCTCTGCCTATGTCTCTGCCTCTCTCTGTGTGTCTCTCACAAATAAATAAATAAAATCTTTAAAAAATAAACAACAACAAAAAACAAACATGCACAAAAGAAATTAAAAAACCAAAATTCAAAGAAAACCATGACTCATTCCCAAAGTGACTCAGGGGTGCTTTGCATGAGGAAAGAGCAGTGTGTCTCCTTGGGCTGGGACAGGAGACAGCCCCAAAGGCCCCGGGGAGGAAATGATAGGCCAGAAAGTGTTATAGTCTGCAACTGACCCCTCCCTTCCACTGCCTCCGAATCCACAGTGGCCACCCCCATAACTCTGGTGACTCAGAACACTAAAGGTCAAGAGATTTGAGAGAGTTCAATCAGGGTTGTTTGCCACATCTTGTGGCTCCACTAGGTTCACCACAGGCTCCAAGATGGCCACAGAAGGAAAAAGAATGTGGAAGGACACTTGTGAGAGGGTTTTATGAACCAGGCTGGAATTGGAACTCATCACCACTGGTCACTTTCCATTGTTCAGAATCCAGTCGCATGGCCACACCTTTCCAAGAGAGAAGCTGGAAGATGTAGTCTGGCTGTGTGCCCTGCAGGGTGAGGGAGCTGGGTGGCTGGAGAGCCAGTCAACCTCAGCCACAGCTAGAAAACAGTGTTTTTTCCTTTTAACTCTTATCTTTCTACTTTGTTGAGAGGATCACATGGGATACTGTATATTAAAGTGGCTTACTAAAGTTATAATCCTACTAAACTGAGAAACATAATCATGCTGATTATGAGATAACATCCCAAACTTTCTGATAAAAGTGAGATCGCTCTCAAGGAAATTATCCTGAGTGAGAAAAGGCAATCCCAAAGGTTACATACTATAGGATTCCATCTGTATCACGTTCTTGATTTCTCAGTTTATGTTTATTATTTCACAGGATTGTGAAATGAAGGACAGATTAGTGGTTGCCAGGAGTGGAAGGGGGAAGAGAGCTGGACAAAGATGGGAGCATAAAAGAGAGCCTGTAATGATGATACTATTCTGGATCCTGAGTGTAATAAAGATACACAGACCCATGTGTGTTGTATAGAACTAAACAGATGTGCACACACATGCACACACACAAGTACAATAAAACTGGGGGATCTGAGGAAAACAAGCAGATTGTGCTCATGTCAATATCCTGGTTGTACTGCAGTTTTACAAGATTTTCCCATGGGGGAACTGCTAAACAGTACATGGGAATCTCTCCACATTATTTCTCATAATAATCTGAATCTATCTCAAAAGAGAAAGTTTAATTTAGAAAAAGGGACACAGCCCTCCAGCTCAATGGAATATTGATAATAATAGACTAGATTTACATTTTCCTTAGCCTTGGCTGGTCTTACTGGGGTCTCTCTGTTCAAGTGGCCTGTTCAGTATCTACCTCCTAGATCCTTCTGCTTGGTTTCAGCAGAGGAAGAGAGTAATGTTTACAGGTGAGCTGTTAACTGTCTGATGGCCTTGGAGAAGATCCAACAAGGGCTTACAACAAGTGATGTTCATAGCATGGTAAGAACCAGGGAAAGACTCAAAGCTATTCTTGCTGGAAGATTCTCAGGATCAGCTGAAGAAACGGAGATACTAGCGGATGGTTGGCACACTAATAAGACGAGGAAGAAGAACCCCAGCGACTTTCCTGAAGGGTCCAGATTCCACCTTTCCTGGCCAGGATCCCTGCGGAGCTCTAAGGTGTGAGGCACCTTCCCTCCTAGCATTTGTGCTCCACCTTTCCAGCTCATCTTCAGAAGTCTGTTTCATTTTAAGGGTAATTTCACTAAGGCAGGCTGACCAGGAAGGTCTGTGAAGAAGGAAATTCAGAGTTAGGCATGAGGCTGATGGAGTGAAGGTAAGTAGGCAGGGGTGTGAAAGAACCTGTCATGGTGATTGTGTTGTATTGTACAGTCATTTCCAATCAAACAGGAAACCAATTTGCATGTTATTAACATTTGAAGTTTGTTTTCCACATAATTACCATTCAATTTCCTGCCAACCATAAATCATTCTGTAATGGCTTTGGGGTGGGGGGGGGCAGGTAGGCATCTGGACCTGTAGTGCATTATCATTCATTGTCGGTCTGCTCTAGCACATTCTAATCCCTGAATGTGTCAAAAGCCACAAGTTTCTCATTCTTTTACTATATATTAATAGAAAAAAGAGTTGAGGAGACTTTTTACTCAGGTGTTATAATCTCCCTCACCAGCATTACCTCCCCGGCTTTGTACTCAAGGCCTGAGATTTGTTGTTATACTTTTTCTTCTATTAGAAGTGTGCCCCCACCTTCTCTGTGGTTAGAAACACAAGCTTGCTATAGGTCAGGTAGCTAAGCAAAGTAAATGCTAATACAGGACAAAACTCCCCAAATTATTTAGGAACACAGGTCATCTCCTGTTAGCTGTTTTCTGTAAGAATTTATAAGGAGAGTTGATTTACAAAGGAATTAGCAGTAATCATAGCAAGTAGTGATGGGTCAATATGGATAAAGCACTCTGCTTACTCCAGATAGAATATTCCTCAGCATTCATGATGGTAATTTTTACCGTTTAAAAATACTGTCCAGTGCTTTGGATTCCTCCCCTCATGAGCAGTGTGAGCCTCGATGGCACCAGGACTCTCTTGTTTCACATTCTGAAAACCTTCTAAAACTCTGTACATACTCAGTAAGATTTTTTTTAATGGCATTTGAAGTTCTGTGACATTGTTACATGTTTTATTATTGAATGTGTAAAGAAGAACTTTCAAAAAAAAAAGAAGAAGAAGAAGAACTTTCTTTGTTGAGCTTCAGACTAGGGCCTGAGACTAGAAAGAGGAGGAAAGAGTTCCGTTCAATGATTCTCTGTCAAAGGAAACAGAGACACAAGGGAATCACAAAATGTTCAACCCTCGATCCTGACTTTGGAAGAGTACATGAGATCTGTCAAGTCTTGAGAAGCAGTGGTGCAGTCACAACTACACTATCGAGGGTTTCTGGAGAGGAGTTGTCCTTTCTCCCAACGGTCTGCAAACCTGCACAACTGGGGCTCATTAATCTCCCTGACATGGGTAGAGCAGCAGAGGGGACACCTGCTCTGTCCACAGGACGACAGGCCAGCCAGACCTGATTACAGGTCTCCCTGCAGAACCTGAGAAGTGGCTGAGCTTGGTCCATCCAGTGCTAGTGTGAACAACGAACAACAGGAGCATCTCTACTACAGTTGGGGACGGGCCTTCAAAATTGATAGTCACACATATGGCTCAGTGACCTGTCACTTCCATGTGTCCTTGGGTCCCGGGCTATCTACTCTCAATTGCTATGGACCTTCTGCCTTTTTTCTCCAAGCCCTTGCATTCTCGCATTTCCCTCCACAAAGATGCCATCAAATTGGAACTGAAAAGCTAAAACCTGTGGCCCAACTGACCTTCTGCTTTATACTTCCCTCACCTAAAACCCTAGTTCGCCCTCATGCAGGAAATTCTTCCACCCAAATTCATTGGTATATAACAAAAAAGACTATGTTGTGTTTTCATCTCCCCTCCCCACCCCCACCAACTGCTGCCAACAGCCATTCCCACCACAAGTCCCCAGGAGGTGGTGGAAAGAAGAGTCTAGGACATGGGTAGTGTGCTAGTCCAAAATCTTGCAGCGGGAGGTTGTTGGATGGGTCAAGGGAACACCGAGAGCTGAGTACTTTAGACTTTGGTGGGCTCAGCAAGGCATTACTCCTGAAGTGACTCCCAGGCCATTCTCACACCAACCCAGCACAGTGACATCACAATACAAGCAGCTACTGTATGATAGTTAGACAGAGGGAGCCCACAGTTCAGATCACTCAAGTCTCCCCTGGCTCTTGGGTGGGAAGGAGGAAGGTGTGAGAGATCCCCAGTGCCCTGCATAAGGCCATGGGACAGCTGATAGAGCTGGCTGGTGGGAGTACCAAGAGTGCTATCATGGTTGAGGGCCACAGGAACCAAGTGGGCGTTACAGCCAGACCTCAACAGGACAACAGTGCCACAGGAGTGGAGTAGGGCTAAAATGGTGGGGAGAAATACAGATGTTAGCTAAAGATGTCACTAAGACTTGCAGTGACCAAGTGGACAAGAGAAATGAGAGGTGCCAGAGAACAATGCAACAACATAAGGCCCCATGCTGTCTTGGGAGAGCAATAGGGAGAGAAATACAGTTATCTGATTAAAATATTTTTAAACATGAGTTACCTAAAAGGACCATTTAAATTATTAGATTGGGTGGAGTTTCATAACTTATATTATAGTTCCTCTCTTTCCACCTTTACCAAATTCTTTCTCTCTCTCTCTCTCACACACACACACACACACAGGCACACACACACACACACCCATTACAGACCCAGACCCAGTAGAATAGAGAGCTTATGAAGAAGATCAGATCATACATAGGAAGCAAAGAAGCCACAGGTTCCCTGCACATCTTGAGTATGCTGGGAATAAATGATTGCCCTTCCACACTCACAGCGCTGAGCAGCTCCTCAGAGGCAGGCAGGGCACATGAGAAACAGACAGATAAAGAAAAGAAAGAAAAGAAAAGAAAAGAAAAGAAAAGAAAAGAAAAGAAGAGGAGAGGAGAGGAGAGGAGAGGAGAGGAGAGGAGAGGAGAGGAGAGGAGAGGAGAGGAGAGGAGAGAGAAGAGAAGAGAGAGAAGAGAAGAGAAGAGAAGAGAAGAGAAGAGAAGAGAAGAGAAGAGAAGAGAAGAGAAGAGAAGAGAAGAGAAGAGAATGAAGAGAGGAGAGGAGAGGAGAGGAGAGGAGAGGAGAGGAGAGGAGAGGAGAGGAGAGGAGAGGAGAGGAGAGGAGAGGAGAGGAGAGGAGAGGAGAGGAAGAAAAGAAAGAAAAGAAAAAAGAAAAGTAAAGAAAACAGACTGATGCAGTATCCCTGGGTGGCTCAGAGTGGTTTAGCACCACCTTCAGCCCAGGGCGTGATCCTGGAGTCCTGGGATCAAGTCCTGCATCAGGTTCCCTGCATGGAGCCTGCTCCTCCCTCTGCCTTTGTCTCTGCCTCTCTCTCTCTCTCTCTCTCTCTCTCTCTCTTTTTTCTCTCTCTCTCATGAATGGATAAATAAAATATTTAAAAGAGAAAGAAAGAAACAGACAGATGCAGTGCATGCCAGGTCCCAAGGCTCTCACACCTGGCATGGGAGGTAAATGCAAAACCACCATAATCTTCTTTGGCAAATCCCGTGACAGAGCTATAACCAAATATTCTTGGGGCACATGGAAGAGGGAAATTACTCCTGGTAGAGGTAGGACAAGGTTCCACAGGTGTAGACATGCAAGCGAGATTCAACAGATCAATTTAACAAGTATTTCACGTGTCCTTATATATACCTGCAACTGTGCTGGGCCCATGCATCTTGAGGGTACAGTCTGGTAGGGACAGCAGGCATGAAGAGATAAATTCTATAAAACACATTAAGTCCTAAAATAGAGTGTTTTAGGCATTATGGGAAAATCAAAAGTTCACTGGACCCTCTATCTCCTGCTTAGGCGAAAAGAGCACGTTAAAATAGATATTACAAGAAGAGGTCAGGGGAAGAGAAGGAGGAAGGGGAGGAATGTGAGATAATTTCCAAGTGACTTCCTGAATTTCTTCCCCTCAGATTTGGGAATACAATACCTTTGGTCCCACTTGGAAAGATAGTAACTCTGAGTCCAGTATACTGTTTATGTCTCCCTAGGGCATAAACAGCACATCTGCCAACCAGTAGCCCTGCTACCCTTCCAGAGAAGGCAGAAGAATAATAAACATAAACTGAGAGGAAGGGGGAGGCCAGCAAGGACAGTACTGCCCACTTAAGATGACGTCCTATGGGTGGCCGTGGACACGGTCTCAAAGAGATAAAGAAATGGGAAAGAAAAAGTTAGGAAATTTTTTTTGAAAATTTCTTCTACTCCAAAATGTCATCTGTAAGAGGAGAAGGGACTTCAAAATGACAGGGCATGAGTAAGTATGGCAGTTCTTGTTATTTTCATTTTTCTGTCCTATCTGAGTCTCAGGAGTAAAGGGCAGATGTGGGACAGGACCATCCCTACTTTGGAAAGTGACTCTCTGTTGGTAATTTCAAACAGGTTACAAATCTATCTATCCCTGGGGCAAAGCTATGGGGCCATTTCACAGAGATGAATGCAAAGGCAGAAAGATGTTAAATATCTATTAGGGATTCCCTCCAAAAGGCTGTTTGGGTGCCAAGATGAGCTGAGATGTCCAGATGCCAGGTGAGCGGGTATCTGGGCACCACTGCTGTACTGAGGCTTCTGCAGGGAGATGGGAGATGTCTGCTCCTAGACCCCAGGGAGGGTTGGGGGAAGCTGGACCTGCACACAGAATGGACAAAAGTGGGGAAGGCTGGAGAAGATGGATCACCCAACTACCAGAAAGTCTTCTTTTTCTTAGAGACAACTTACCAGCTCTTGTGATCCACTTGGTAAGGATTTTTTCCTATCACTGTAGTCTAAGAATGAGAGCAGCTAACTGGACCTTACTAAACATGTTGTCCAGAGTGCTTGCCTTCACATTTTTGTGGGTTTTTGCCTTCATGACAGTTAGTCAACAGGCAGTGATAATGAGATATGCAGGGACAAAAGAGTTTTGAAGAAATGATAGCAATAGTACTATTATAGGAAGAGTAAGATTGATCATCGTATTGAGATTATCCTAAATTGATTCTAGTGCAATGATCCCCAAAGCCTACCCTGAATTCTAATTTCCTGGGAGCTTTTAAAAATACAGAAACCCAGGCCAGATTTTAGACCGAAGTATGAAATGACAAAATCATGCTGATAATTCTGACCTTGCAGGGTGGTAGTAACACTTTCAGACAAACAATGTGAATAATTAAACAGCCTTGTGAAAGGCTGTGAGGTCTGAATCATCTTGACCAGTGCTTTCTAAACTGCATTCCATAGAACACTTGGCCCACAGGATGTTAACAGGCATTGCTCACAAGAAGCCTTCAGGATGGAAATGTTGTGAAAATCCTGCTTAAAAAATGTTAGGAAGACTTTGTTTCATCTCTATCTTCTCAAATCTTTTTCCCTGGATGCAACACCCATGTGACTCTCTGAGGTAAGGCTATTGTGTAAAGTATGTTCCCACTAAATTTGACAAAGGTTTGTGCTTTTCTTTTAAATCCCTCAGAGCAGGAAGGTTCTATTGTATGGGATTTGGGGATCACTACTCTGCAGTCACCCTGCTCTGCCTCGTTAGATGAGCTGGTTACATTTTTTGCAGACAAGGGATCCAGCAAACTGGGGATGAAATAACAATTATAAGACAAGACAGTTTCCCTCCTTTTTATGCACTTAAATTTTCTATTATATATCGAGAGAAAAAAAAGATAAAGATGCGAAAATCATGCAAGATTATGCATTCGTGGAAACATGAACCACAACATGTGACTGTCCCTGAAACCAGTTTCTATTTTAAGAACATGTCATCTACTCTTTTCTAGTTTATATTATCGCATGATTTTTTTTAAGATTATTTATTTATTTATTCATGAGATACACAAAGAGAGAGGCAGAGATGTAGGCAGAAACATAGGCAGAGGGAGACATAGGCTCCCCATGGGGAGCCCGAAGTGGGGCTCAATCCAAGAACCCTGGGATCACGACCTGAGCCAAAGGCAGAGGCTGAACCACTGAGCCATCCAGGTGCCCCAATATTATCACATGATTAACCAAAGTTTTCATAAGTTACTCAGATATTTTTTTTAATTTTTATTTATTTATGATAGTCACACAGAGAGAGAGAGAGAGAGAGAGAGAGAGAGAGAGGCAGAGACATAGGCAGAGGGAGAAGCAGGCTCCATGCACCGGGAAGCCCGACGTGGGATTCGATCCCGGGTCTCCAGGATCGCGCCCTGGGCCAAAGGCAGGCGCTAAACTGCTGCGCCACCCAGGGATCCCAGTTACTCAGATATTTTGATGTAGTTTGATGACCTCAGCAATGATAGAAGAATAATTGAAAAAATTATTTCCCTTTGTCCCTTCTGACTTTTCTCTAGTATTTTTTCTTTTTCTCCCTGGCCACTCCCTGATGACCAGCTACCATAATTTATAAGGACAAAGGGGCGTATCGTTATGACTGCCAATTCTCAAGTGGACTATACTATTCCACATTTAGAAAATTGTCCCTGAATTAAACACAGAATCACCACAACCTGTCTATTCTCCCTCATTCACATGCTTTGTATTAGAAGAATTTCTTCAAAACCTCGAATAACCTGACCTGCATTAATATTTTTACTTCTTTCTTTTCCAGTAGTCAGAAAACCAATGATAAGTTGTTTACCCACCAGAGAACATTTTCAACACAAACTAGTAATTTTCCTTGGGTTTTATTTAAATTTTTCCTAACATTCTTCCAAATAACTCACGGTTTGTTTTGTTTTACTATGTGTTTGCGATAACACGTGTACAAATGTGAGATAAAAACAAAGTTTTCCTTAGTTTATGTTCTTTAAAAAAATAACAGAGAAGACTCCAAATGAAATAAGTATTTCAAAGATGATAAACACGCTTGTCATTGGCATTCCCTATATAGTACCCCACTAGACTTCCTTATATTTCACACAAACCTTTGCTTTATTTGCATTTCAAAAAGAGTAAAACTGGTCATTGCAAAAAACTTATAAAATACCCATTAGAAATGAAGAGAAAATAAAAGTCACATCAAATTGTTCTACCTAGGGCAGCCCGAGTGGCTCAGTGGTTTAGTGCCGCCTTCAACCCAGGGTGTGACAGGACTCCAGTGAGTCCCGGGATCGAGTCCCACGTTGGGCTCCCTGCATGGAGCCTGCTTCTCCCTCTGCCTGTGTCTCTGCCTCTCTCTCTCTCAATCTGTGTCTCTCATGAATAAATAAATAAAAATCTTTAAAAAATTGTTCTATCTTAGAGATAATAATTAATATTTTATCATATATCCATAGATTTTTTAATTGATGATTTTTTTTTATCTTCTCTACACAAATTATTTGATAGAATGCTTTTATACGTAATATGATATAAATCTCTTCCCACATTACAAATGTTTTTCTTCAACATAATTTTAACAATAACACAGTTTGTCACTAAATATATACCTTAATTTGTACAACCACTCTATTAATGAAGGACATTCAGGTTGTTTTTAATTTTTGCTAATATGAAATATATTTAAATGAAATTATTATGGCTGTATTTTTATGCACTTCTTTTTATTAGGATAAAATGTAAAAGTCCAATATCAGTATTAAAGGAAAAGAATATTTCGAAACTTTTTTACGCTTATCACTAAACTCTCCATAAAAAATGTATAACAATCTTCTTATTCACCAGCAGAACACGAGATTGCCTACTTCTCCAGATTTTCACAAATACCTGGTAAGACTGTTTGAAAGGCAATGGAAGTACATTTGCATAGATATATGTTTTATCTCATTTTTTTATTCCTTGGATTTTCAATGGAAATTTTAGAAAGGGAGAAAATAAAGAACTTGATATAAGATTATCATCTTTGACTGGAATGGCTCCCCTTCAGCCCAATTAGATTTTAACTGAAGGAAGTTATTTATGTTTCTAATATAAAACAGTAAAGAAGTCATGTTCGATCCTCCGGGCTTCTCTGCCTAGCAACTCAAAAGCTTTCCATCATTTATGCAGTCTAGCCTCTTGCCAGAGTGCCCTTAGCATAGCACTGCTCGTGGTTCCAGTCTTTACCAAGAGCATGGATGTCCCATTTATACCAATCAGTCCTGACTGTAGATAAAAAGCATCAAAAAGTGGCAACCAATATTGCAAGTCTCAGAAGATCCCTAAATGCCCAGTTATTAACAGAAGTATTTTTAAAAATTACAGATTTTATGTATTATGTGAGAAAGGTATTGGGACCAAGAGACGAAAAACAGGTTGAAAGAATAAAGTCAAGAAAGAAAGGGGGGCAGGCAAAGAAAGATGGATTCAGGGGAGGAAGGAGTGATGAAAAAAATGTATAAACCTGTAGAAATGAGCATTCCTGTATTTCGCTCCACAAGTGACAGGAAGCAGATTAATCTGTTACCTATTTCATTTTGCCCAAAGGTTTCCATTAGACTAAACTTGATTCTTGAATGTGTACAACATTACTATCTCATCCTCAGGCAGTGATTCTCAAGCAGGGGCAATTTTGTTGACCACAGGAAATTTAGTAATGTCTGGAAACATTCTTATAGCAAGAGAGTGTTACTAGCATCTAGTGTATTAGTGGCCAAGAATGCTGCTAATCAATGTACAGGACAGCCTGCCACAACAAAGGGTTATTTGACTTGATATGTGAGTAACACCAAGAAGCCTTGCTCCAAAGAAAACTAAAGTTTTGTTATCTGTTCTTATTGGAGAAATGCCATTGGCTTTCTGTCTCTTCAACTAAAAAAAAAAAAAAAAAAAAAAAGGCAATAAAAAATAAGCACAACAAAAAATCTCTAACAGACCCTAGATACTCTCTATTTAATTGATTTTCTTGTTTATTCTATTTTTAACAGCTTTATTGGTGTATAACTAATCTACAAAAACCTATACATATTTAATGTGAATAATTTGATGAGTTTGGACAGATAACACTTATGATACTATCACCACATCAAGGTAACAGATCCAACACCTCGCAGAGTTTTCTTTGCTTTGTTTCTTTTTTATGTGTTAAGTGGTAAGAGCATGTAACATGAGATCTACCCTCCTAACAGATTTTGAAGTGTACATTACCAAATTAGCTATAGGTACTATATTATATAGCAGATCTCTAGAATTTATTCACTTAGCATAGCTGAAACTTTCTACTCATTGAATAATTGTTTTAGGTATGAGGTAATATCCATTAGTTTTCTCTTCCTGTTTTCTTTTTTACTGTAATATACAATATTTTACTGGAAGTTGTGAAAGTACCACCAAAAGTTTAAGTTATAGATAGTTCATCTTTTTATTCATGCTTGGCTAAAATTCACTTTATATAGTCATGACAAATATAATAAGTATGTAAATAAAACGTGTCAGGAATATACTATGTATCTGCCCAACATTCTATGTAATATCTATGTGAAAGACACAAAAGCACAGTAACATCACATATACATAAATATATATCGCTATATATCATATATATGTCATATATGCATTCATATATTGCAGATACATCACAACAAAATAAGAGTGTTCTCTATAGCACTCTATTGACATCCTGAATGTTTTAAAACTTCCTATTTCAGAATCTGATTTATAGTTTTAAAAATGAAAATCTAAAAATGAAACTTTTTCAATGATTCCATTGTTTAATAAGTTCTTTTTTTTTTTAAGATTTAATTTATTTAGAGAGAGTACACACATGCGAGCGAGGGGAGGGGCAGGAAGGGAAAGAGAGCATCTCAAGCCAGCTCTGCACTGAGCAATAAGCCGGAGTGGGGCTCCATCTCAGGACCCTGAGATCACCACCTAAGCCGAAATTAAGAATCAGATGCTTGGGATCCCTGGGTGGCGCAGCGGTTTAGCGCCTGCCTTTGGCCCAGGGCGCGATCCTGGAGACCCGGGATCAAATCCCACGTCGGGCTCCCGGTGCATGGAGCCTGCTCCTCCCTCTGCCTGTGTCTCTGCCTCTCTCTCTCTCTCTGTGTGACTATCATAAATAAATAAAATTTAAAAAAAAAAAAAATCAGATGCTTAACTGATTGAGCCATCCAGGTGCCCCTCCACTGTTTTAAAAATTCTTAAAATTTGTGTTACCAAAGATGGCCCAATATTTTAAAACCCATTAATACAATGTACCAAATTAATGTCAGAAAGAAAAATCTATATGATCTTTTTGATAAATGCTAAAAATAAATTCAATACAGCAACTAAAACTATGTCATATCTAGAAATAAATACAAAAAGAAATATCCTTTTTCCATGAGAAGAAAATTCTAGTGAGGAATATCAAATGAATATTAATAAATGGAAACCTATATCATGTTTCTGGATGGGAAAGCTTACTGTTTTAAAGACACAAACTTCTTCTCAAATTATATTATAAACTATTAATTTGCTGTAATTTAGGAGCTTATTCTATGATAATCTAGAGGGTTAAACTTTTTTAAGCAGCCAAAAATCTTCAAACAAAAAGGAATTCAAAAGAAAAGCAATTTTACAATTTCCTACTAGATATCAAAAATAGAAAGTTTGAAAATAAAAACATTATGGCTTGTCAATGCAGAAAAACATTTATGTTTTAGCTTAATTTAGAAAAGAATTTCCAGGGAAAAAATTTATTATAAATCCTATAATGACAATATATGATACATTTATTTTAACAGTAGAAGTTGGAATTATTGATTGAACAAATAAAATAGTATGTAACAAATTTCGTAAGCAACTGTAAAAAATAAGATAGATGCATATTTTGCACCTTATACCAAAATGTTTTCTAAATGGACTGAAGCTTTAAATGCAGGAAATGAACCCATGCAAATACTCAAAATAAGTATAAGATACATATTAGTATAATATGGGAGTGAAATTAGGCTTTTCTAAGCATGACATTAAAGCTTGCAAGCATAAAAGTAACAGACCAACAAACCAAACAACTACAAAAAATTTACAGTTATATTATGAAATGAGAAAAATTTATTTACAGCATATCACAAAGAACTGTTCCTAAAAGATTTTTTGAAATCAATAAAAAATACAAACATGCTTTTTAGGGAGAATATGCAAAGGAAATGAGCAAAAATAATTTATAAAAGATGAAATATAAATGTACAGTAAGCTTAGAAAAATTGATGAGCCTCACAAATGCAATTAAAATTTCACTGAGATTCCATTTATTTATTAAATTGGCCAGAATCATAAATCATAATAAAAGTGCAGAGAAGAATAGGGGAAAACAGTTGCTCTCATAAGTTACTGACAGGTCTATAAATTGTATGATCTCATGGACAACTAGGCATTGTTTGTCAGAAATTAAAAAAATATGAGTATCCTTTCACTTAACAATTTCTCATCTATTTACTTATCCTAATAAAATAAATAAGGATCTTCTGAACTATTCATCTACAAGGATGTTCATCATGTGTTCCTTTATAACAGCAAAGAAGTAATAGTTATCACTAATAGGGGATTGATTATATTAATTGGGAAATCTTCAATTTTTATCATTATGTATTATAATTACAAAACAAAATTTTAAATTATACAGTACATAGTATAATAATTTATAATATTAATGCAGAAGGATGCTCACCACATATTAAATGAAATGGGTTAAGTATACATAGTTATCAGATACCTTATAGAATCCACATAATAAGAGATCTTTCTTAGCCTTCTCAAATGAAATGCTGAAAATACCAAACGAGTATGTCTCAATTCTAAAATCAAAGTGTTACATTGTGTTTTATGTTACATCTTGGGATATTTCATTTTTCATTTGAACAAATAAACTCTATGGGCTAATGTGTAATAACACCAAAGCTATACCACTAACCTTAAGAAAATAACCATTAGCAAAGAATTAAAACACTAATAAGGACAGTGCTTTTTGTGAAGTCATTCCTTATCTAATAAAAATATTGAAATTTTTTTCAAGAAAACAGGACTTTTTGATAGGGAAATAAAGCTTCTGAAAATATCGGCATTTGGGATTCTACAAAGAAACTTTTAAAATATTAAAATAAATCTTTCCATAGAGCACAGAAAATATCTAAAGATATATGTGATGACTAAAACTGCTAATAAATTGTATTTTATTTTCTATAAGCACCAGAGACACCCTAATTTTACAAATATGCCATAAAATACAAGAAAAAATTTTTTAATCTTACGTACACCATTGATAAATTAATTCAATCAGTGAGGAATTTTAATGAGGGAACTTTTCGTACATCAGTACTTCAGTGAATTGTAAATGGCGCTCAAATACCACAAGGTCAGATTCTTTTTTTCTTTTTTTTCACAAGGTCAGATTCTTAAATCAATTCATGCATTTATATTCATTGTAAAACCTGTCAGTCTTTGAGTCCTAGATACTCTAGCCGGTCTATATGTTATGTAATAATAGTAAGAATTTAAATATCATGATGGTCCATTCTCTTGCCAAAGCTTTCAAAATGAGAACACATAATGGGAAGACTATTCCCTTAAGGGAGATTTCTCCAAAAATAGCAGCCTGAGTCAAAAAGAAAACAATTGGTCAAACTCATTTATTATTACAATCTAATCACATTTTACAGCTGCCCATGGGACATCTAAATGTAAATTACATTTACAACTTTCATCAAAGGGCCAGCATTAATGCTTATGCAATAATCAGTTCTTCTTTGGTTATCTCTATAATTTAGAAAAATAAGATTAAGACAAGATAGTAAGTGGTCATTTCCCTCTTAAACTTATTCTGACCCTCAATCTTGGTTTCCCTATTTTTACTTAAACATGTAAGTAGAGCAATGAACTTATACTCAAAAGAAAATTTAGACAGTGAGAAGAATGTTCTGAATTTCATGGCAGCCTTCTCAAAGTGCACAGGAATATAGAAGGCTCTAGTGCAGTCTTTTGGGGAATGCCTCTCCTTCTAGCTTCCATCCCTGGATGGAAGCAGAATCCAGCCTCTAGTGATGCAGGACTAGGCAACAGTAAATAATCTATTTCATTTCTTGGTTTGATAAGCACCAAAGAGAAGCACAGAACAAAATGAAAAAGCAAAGGGAAACTAACTTTAAACTTTAATGAACTAGTAATTTTAAGGGAACCTTTAGCATTTCTCATTAGGGATAACAATGAATCTGGATTTGGAGACAATATGAAATTTGCAAGGAAAATCACTGAAAGTGAAAAAAAGTCTGTACAAAAAGAAATTTCTCTTAAAGGTAAAGGTTTTAAATTTAGGGTCCTATGACAATTGCTAAATGAAGGTACTGCATCTCCACTCACTTCTTAAAATTACCTAAATCCAGTGTGTCCAGACACATAAATATGAAGGAAGCAAGGTTTTATGTATACTTTTTCTTCTACTGATGACTGCTAAGTACTGCTTAGATTGCTATAGAAGCACTATAGTGCTTCTCACTATAGAAATGAGTAAGAATTTTTCCCAATATTCACTGAATTTCCACCATTCTTTTGAGAAAGGACCAACTAGATAAAGACCTGCCACTCAACTGAAGTAAAATTAATACTTTAACAGTAAATTATGCATCCCAACCACTATGGTTCATGACTATAATTAGTATACATTAAAAGACTTATGGCAATGGTTTGGAAGCTCTGTCAACTGACCATTATTTGTTGATGAGACGATTTTTATCATTATAAACTAGGAGCATTTTAATCAGCAGTCAAATGTGTTACCTTAATTGTTATTCAGTTGAAAAACTTGGTAAAATCTCTGCTAAGACTTCTTTTATTTTGTTCTTTTGTATACAAGAGGAACATACTTACCCTAGGCTAGATACTGTTAGACACTGTGGAGAAAAACAGAGGAATCTATGACATGGACCTTGGTCCCATATCATTGACAGCTAAACAGTGCAAGTTCACTACAAGATATCAAATGATTGCTTGCACTTAATTTAATAAACATCCAAAGACTGCCAATGTGTTATGCATTATGCTAGACCCAAGGAGACAAAAGCAAATAGGTCACAAATTGACAGTATTCTATTTGGTTTCAGACATACAAATAAGAACGAGCATCTCTATTCTCATAGATTAGCTAAGTGTTATCTCTATATTATACAATCAAATATCAGTGAACCTGGACTTAGCTATCTTGACTTCCTGAAAAAAATATCAAATGAAGATAAAATGCTATGCCATCAATTTTTAGAAAATTTTTAGAGATGAAAATGTCTACTTGGAAAAAGTATGTCTTTTATTGAAAAATTATCTGTGAAATAGGTTTCTTCTGCATTTTTTTCACTTTTTGCTTTTTAAGCCCAATGAAGGGCTTGAACTCACAACCCCAAAATCAAGACCTGAGTTCAAGAGTCAGATGCTTATCCCACTGAGCCACCCACGCATCCCAATTCCTTCTACATTTTAGAACCAGGAAATAATTTGTTACTTCAAATAGAGAGTGGGGACTATATAACTTAATGTGTGCAAATTTTTGTCTTCTTTTGAAGCCCTTATGGTTGAAATTTCCTTTGTAGTGCTAAGATCATAGTGGACATTAAGTAAATATGTTGGATAAATAATAAATGGCAAGCCAAGCATTTTACTTTAAGTACATTTTCTCTCATGTGTAAACTGATTGATCACCATTATGTTTCTCCCTAAATCCTCATATATTTGAAGTCATTATCTAACTATAACTTCTCTTTATGTCAAGTATTTGCACGTCATTTCCTCACAAACACCACATGTAACACCTTCAATCATCTCATTCTTACACAATTCTTTCAGTCTTTTCAGGCTCTTTTAAAAGTGTTAGTCTCATGAGATTCTAATAAGTTATTATCTCCCAAATGTCAATTTCTCATAATTCGCAAGAGTCTGCTAATTTTGTATATTACAGTATAAACTAATATAAGAATGAGGGGTCATTCTGTGAATCCATCTTAGCCTGTCCTTTCAATAAATTAGCTGTACAGTGAAATACATTTTCCTTGGTTTGAGCTTGATATCAGAAGAGTAGATACGAAATCTCCATGCCTGTGGCCAAGTGTACTGTTGGGGCAACAGCATTTGTTGTTGCCAAGTCCATGGCAGGTGCTATACAGGCTACTGAGAGAAAAGGCACAAGAAGCTTCCAGCTCAGTGAGGGGCACACGCATTTGTTCATGCAACAGTAAGTGAACCAGACAAGGGATCACCCAGCAGTCTAGCATGTGGCTGTTGGAATATAAAGCCTTCTGTTCCAAAGCCTAGCTTTTTCATTTACTCATTAAATGACTTTGTACAAGTTTTTCAAACTCCCAGTATTTCAATTTCTTTTTTGATAAGGTAGGGATGACAAGACTATTTACTTCACAGGTTTGGTGATAATTATATAAAATAATGCATGTGGAAAGATTAGCAGAGTGCTTTTAAATCCTTAGCGGCTGCTATGTGTATGCACACACATATGTGTGTACTTTGTGCCAGGTACTCTGCTAGGTATATAAATAACTATGATGCAAGGCAATATTTTAAAAAGAGGTAAAATGATGAGCAAGAATAGGTTTTGAGAAGAAGCCAACAACCTCCCAATATGTCATGAGAATGTGCATGCACGTGTGTGTGCGTGTGAGTGTGTGTGTGTGTGTGTGTGTGTGTGTAGCATCAGAACTAACCTCAGAGGGTGGGAAGTTCTGAGCCTACAGGTAGAAGCAAGATAAATATCCTTGTCCAAGGAAGCAAAGAGCAAGAAAAATGGCATCCAAGTCATATTATACGGCCATCCAGTCTCATCTGCATTGCTGGGCACCATTCCTTCCTTCCCCAAACATATAGGCCTCCATAGATAAGGTCAACTGTGAGTCATAACTCATTTTATACAGACTATCACCAAGAAAAATCAGCAAGCATAAAAGGTATTTAATAAATTAGAACCCGTAAAACTTTATGGGAAGCAGGTGTTTGAGTCCCATTTTATGGAACATGAGCCTAACAAAAGGATTATATGAAGTATTGTGAGGTGGTTCAGCCTGTGAACAATGATGGGAAATGTAATCACATGCCCCACAAACTAGACTATGATAAGTCTCCTGTTGTTAGAATAATGCCATTTATACACCTATTTATAATTTTATATTCCTCCCTTTCATTTCATTCTTCATTGAAAGTTAATGTATTGCAACTCATTGGCAGGCAATTTATTTTAGGGTGAAAAGTAATCTAATAAAAAACAATAAAATCTGTGAATATGAAAAAATATCCCAAAGATTTATTATACAAAGATGGAAAATATATCTCTTATATGAAGGCATTCATAAAGTGAGTTAAGTTCTCTGTGCAGAAGTTCTTAGGAAATATACTTGACAGAGTCATTTACCTTCAATGTCAGCAATCACCTGGGAACAAGTAAAAATCACTCCTACAAGTCAAGAAGTATTTATATGCAGCCAAATAACTAGAGCAAAATAAAATCTTATGGGAGAAATAGATGAGTGTACTGAAAAAAAGTGGAGGGTGGGTAAGAGGGGAAGATGTAAAATTTAATCTACATCTAATTTAAAGAAGTTAAAATGTTAAAAGTTAAAATGGGCCCACTAATCACACAATGATTTAATTATAGGATACCAATAATCTTGATTTCATTGACAGTTCTCAGTAGGTAAATCTCTAAGAAAGTGATATTCAGTCATTTAGTAATATTGCTCTATAATCTAGAAATTTCTTTAGGATCTTTAAATTTACTTCTTACTTTCCATGAAAAGTTTCAATATCATTTTCTTTCTTTAATTTTTGCTCCTTGATGGAACAGTTCCTCTTTTATCATGTCATTAACCTTAATGCCAAGTTTTCAGGGTGGTGGTAAGGCTCGCTGTATGAGGAGTGGATGGCCAAACCACTCCACCACAATGAGAATATGCAGGTATTCTCATTTTGGGGGCTTCTGCCAGGTTCTGGACATCCACCATTAACAGGCGCATCATGGTGTGTTGTGATGGTCAGTTAGTATTCCTCTGCCGGTCAGTCCCTGTGCTGTGCCAAGACATACAGAAACTGAAAATCAGGTCCATGACTTCAAGAAGTAAACACTCTGTCTTTGCAGGATAACCTCATTTAGTCCTCCAAACAAATCTATGAAGTAGTTAATATTTTTATTCCTATTTCACAATGCAAAAAATTGGCTCAGTGTACCTAACTTTTCCAGGGTCCCACACCTAGAAAGTGATGGCATTTGATTCCAGAGCCTGTGTTTTAATCATGATGTTTTTTTTTTTTTTTTTTTTTTTTTAATTTTTATTTATTTATGATAGTCACAGAGAGAGAGGGAGAGAGAGAGAGGCAGAGACACAGGCAGAGGGAGAAGCAGGCTCCATGCACCGGGAGCCTGATGTGGGATTCGATCCCGGGTCTCCAGGATCGCGCCCTGGGCCAAAGGCAGGCGCCAAACCGCTGCGCCACCCAGGGATCCCCTGTTTTAATCATGATGTAATTCAATAAGTAACAAAGATTGGATGATTTATCAAATGACCAAATGGATGAATAAGACATACTAAAACAAATCGAACACCGTGACCATATTCCTATTCAGCCTCTCAACTTCCTTAGAGATAGAATATTTTTAAGTTTTGAGTTGTATGTTTCCCAAGTTAAAATTAGATCCCAAAGACCATGCCCAGTACTATGGACACTGGCATCCAATGATTGAGCTAAACTATGAAAAGAAATATTAGTAGTCACAATCTGTCCCTAAAATGCTAACAAAACTAATGACACATTTTTACATGTTAGTCTATAAGTTGACCAAATTGATGCAAAAAATGCCTCTTTTTTTTTTCATTTCATTGATTCTATCAACTAATTGTGATGGTTTATAAACATAGCCCAAATAATGTAATAATGTCAAAGAACTACTAGAAAATTAATAGTGAACTGAGGGAATCTAACCAAAATATACAGTTTAAACCAAATTTCTTTCAAACATTCCTGTGATGGTCTTTTTGGGTTTTGTTTGTTTGTTTTTGTTTTTTTTATTTTTTTATTTTTATTTATTTATTTTTTTGATGGTCTTTTTGATGTGTCAACTTGGCTTGGCTGGTTCCCAGTTACTTCACCAAATACTGATCTAGGTGTTGCTGTTAAAGTAGACGTGACTCAAGGCCATAATCAGTAGACCTTAAATAAAGGAGAATATACTAGACAACTTGAGTGGACCAGTTGAAAGGCCTCAGTTGCAGAACTGGAGCTTCCCAAGAGGAGAAGAAATTTTGCCTATGGGCAGCAGCTTCAACCATGCCTAAGAGTTCTAGGCTGCCCGATGGCCATCCTATGGATTTGGGCTTTACCTGGTAGCCCCCAGAATGAGCAAGCCTGTTCTGAGCAATCACTCTCTGATATATACCTTCTATGGGGTCCACTTCTCAGGTCGAACACCAACTGGCAGACTTACTCTTGTATTCTTACATAGCAAAGAGTTGTAGTGATTCTAATCAGCTCATCAACCTTTACTCAAGAAAAACCACAGGGTTTGGAAGCAATATAAAACGTCACAACAGCTAAGGGGCTCCTACCACCATTTTAATGAAAAATAAATTTTAAAGAACAAAACACAGACATGAATTTTTAATAACTACCCTTTAATAACCCTTTAATGACCACTCTTATTCATCCTTACAACTCCAGTGGCTATTACATAGTAGGTGCACAACAAATACCTTATAAGTGAGTGAATTGATTCAGCTGACTGTTCTCTTGTGCTCCCTTAGATTCTTCACTTGCAATGGTTGCGGTACAAAGAATGCCAGACCCTACCACAGAAACTATAGATCCTGATAAATAATTGCTTGGAAGCCTTTCATTCCTCAGAAATCCCACATGAATTTCCCATTTTTAAGACAGCATTTTGCACCTAACCTACAAACTGTATAACTCTCCCACTCAGAATTCCACTGACCTAACCACTGAAATATAAAAACATAGTTATCACCACCAAGAAATAAGAAAATGAGCCAGTCAAAGATAAAAACTTCTAAAATAATGTGGCCTAAGTCCTCTTAGTTGGTTGCCCAGATGTCAGTTTCTAATTATAACTAAGTAGATGGCTTTGGCCATTATGGCTATTTCTACACACTGATCATCAGTGATTTGATCCAATCATTGTCAGAGAACTCACAGATCTTTGGACACCCTCTAATATCAAAACATGCCACTGGAACTTTCTAAATAAGGTTTCGTGCCCTCTCATGTGAGGAATCAGTAGCCACCTTTCCTATCACACCCATGACCATCAACTGCCTGGACTCTCTTGGGCTTCATATTTAGCTCTCTCATTCCGCTCCACTTGGAGCTGATAACCAGGATCCAGAATGTGTGTAGTGTTATAAATAAAGCCCCAGGGCGCTGGCTCTTTTAGGTTCATTAACACCAAAGAGGGAAAAAGAGGGAAGGAAAAGGAAATCTCTCTTCTTCATTTCCCATTGCTCCTAAACCTCATATAGTACCTAGTACGTGTAAGCTAAGAACTGTCTAAGAAGACATATCCATTTAATCTTTCTAAAATCCTATTTAAAAGATCATACTATATATTTCCAAGTCTAAGACACATTTATTTCGACATTTTAACATATCTGAAGCAGGAATACAGATTGTACAATCTATAGAATGACTTACTCAGCATTGATTTATCTTCCATAAAATGAAGGTGTACCTTACATTTGATAGCATCTTATTTTAAATGAAATTAGGTCTTCAGTTTATTTCACAAATGAAGAAACTGATGCACACAGGCTAAGTATCTTTCCCAAGGCCACAGAAATAGTAAGGGGCAGAGTCAAGACTTGAACCCTGATAGTCTGGCTTTAGAGTAAAGTTTCTCAAAATTGGCACTATTCACATTTTGTGCTAGCTCCTTGTTGTGAAGAGTTGCCTTGTGCACTGTTGTATATTTAATAGTAACCGTGGCCTCTACCTACTTGATGACAGTAGCACCCAGCCCCAAGTTGTGACAACCAAAAAATGTCTCCAGATATTGTTAATGTCCCCCCGTAGGCAAAATCACTCCTGACTGAGAATCATTGCTCTAGAGTATGTTCAATCATTGTGCATATATATTCTCTAAAAATGAAGACATATGTAGAGTGACTTCCACTACAGCCAAAAAATGTTGGGTCCTCTCCAAAAACCAAGACCACTGCTTAGATTAAGTTTTCTCCCATAAGATGGTCCTTTCTCCTGATTTCTTATTTTATTTTTACCCTGCTCTTACTGTCCTCCCCCATTTTAATTCTGCACAATCTTCTAAGCAGTATTCTTTCCATACTTTTGCCATGTCTTATCTCTCTTAAGTTTTCACTTTCAGTTTAGGTGAACTGGAATTTAGAAGCACTTCTGGAGGTGCTGAAAGCATTTGCTCCCCTATCCCTGCACCTGCCTTTTGCTAGGGGAGAGTGCCCTGCTTCCTTGCTACTGCCTTGTACCAGCTCCATGCAACACCCCAGGGATAAGTAATGGGAACTATCTGCTTGCTCTAGCTTTGGCCAAATTAGGAAACCAAGCAGAGGCTTTTCAAAAGCTGGTAGCATGGTAAAATCCAGGCAAATAAAGAACATGATTTGACTGCAATATGTTCTGATGAGAAGACCTATCTGTTCTCAAAACCCTGTAAGTGGAGAGGACATATACGTGGTGGGTGAGTACATGACTTCTACAGCTTAATGGCCTAGGTTTCAATCCCAGTCCTGCGGCTCAAAAACTGTATGAGTTTGAGCTACTTGATCTTCCCTTGCTTTAGTGTTCTCCTCTGTCAAGACGGAAAATAGAGCCCCCATCTCATGCAACTGTTGCAAAACACCTGGTCTATGCAAACAACAGATAAGTGTGTGATCATTAGGAACCCAATTCTAAAAACAATTGAGGTATGTTTTCAGTTTAGCTTGATAGGCTGGTTTCCAATTTGTCAGCCTAATTTTTTAAGTAGAATACTCCCATCAAAATCCTAAACATAAACCAAGCAAAAATATATAAGCAAATTGCTTACATTTATTCAGAGCAGATTATGGAACTACGCTATCATATTTCAACATGTAGTTTTGGTAGTCAAGAGACACCAGAGCTCAGGAATTGAGATGTCTTCACAACCCTGTTGATATACCACAAACATCATGTACCTCAGCTTTCTCCCTCTGAAAAGGGGTAGTAAGAATTCATTGTGATCATTACAGAGGATACACACATTTGAGGCTGCATTTTGTCCACACTGTCTAGAATTCAGAAGCCCTATTTTCAGTTTTCATTTTGGCTCTTCACATGGTACACAGCCAATCACATGAATTTTCAATAAAAATTTTCGGTGAAATTTGAGACTACTTAAAAGAAAAGTAATCCCCAGGGTACTAGCCAATGCTTTACAAGCACTGTGTCCAGCTCTATTTTATTAGGGAGTGAATTGGAGAAATAAACACCATAAATAATAAGTTGTGGCCAATTTGGGTCACACAGGAGGAAAGAGGCATGTTACCATTAACATGTAACAATCAACCTTGGGCCAGAAAGGAGAAAGCCAAAGCCAAAACATGGAGTCAACAAGGGCAGGAGTTATGCAGCAGGTGTCATATTAGAGATATGACAATGGATGAATGTGAGAACAGCAGGTAAGACACCAGAATCAGAAAAAGGGCAAGAATTGGGGAAATTTGAGGTATAAAGGCAACCCAAGCAATCAAGTCTGGGATTTGTGATTTGGGACCAAGACAAGAACAGTCCAAAATCATTTCAAGATTCCCCTGGTGCTCCTTTGGAAGAAGTGAGTACAAACTAGTATCCATCCTCATACAGAGTTCTCCAATCCTAGCCTCATAAAACTAGTTTGGCTGTTGACTATTGAGCAGCACTTGTGTGCTGGTTTGCCATTTCTGTTCATGAGCATGAAGAGTAAAGTTTTTTAAAAGAACCTGCACAGTCCACTTCATTAATCACCCTTCCGCCTACATCTCATGGTTGTATGTCAGTTAAATCCACAGCAATTATATTTTTAA
This sequence comes from Canis lupus familiaris, assembly GCF_011100685.1. Classification (NCBI taxonomy): domain Eukaryota; kingdom Metazoa; phylum Chordata; class Mammalia; order Carnivora; family Canidae; genus Canis; species Canis lupus. The sequence continues at coordinate 44,489,033 of NC_049235.1, forward strand.
ACCAGCAATTATCCTCATTCCTTCTCACTGACACTCCATACAGTTAGTCTGGTTTAGTTCCAAAGTAAAAACAAAAAGAAAAGCATATACCACCTAAAATAAAGTCATATAAACATAACTCAGATTGGCTCAAAATCAGATAATTTTTAAGCAGCTCCAATCTGATTTACAAGTCAGATTCAAAGTTGGTTCTATATCAAGTATGAATTAATTACACAAATATTGCCAAAACAACCATAAAAAAGTCAAAGGCTAAGATCTTATTTAGAATGTAGTCTAGAGAATATAGAGATTATTACTGGAAGATCCTATCATATCAAGGCAAATATAAGAGTTTGGATTTTATGTGTAAAAAATAAGCACAGGCAGGAAAGAAATACTTGATGGCAAGGATTTCAGGGAAGAATTTAGCAATTTTACATCCAACTTGATCCATCTATACCCAAATCTCAACATGGAGCTTGCTTTTTCTACTTGTGCATTAAATAAGGATGCTTACACTGGCCAGGATAATAAAAAGAATATAGGGAAAACAAACGGCAAACCTAACATAATACATCTTTAACTATAGTCAATTCACCCTAAATACAAGTTTTCAGGGCAAGGAGATATGGATTAAGCAAATTAATTCCTTCTTCCTCATTATCAGCTGTCTTTGTCAATCATTACAAAGGTTGAATACTAAGCTACCAAATGCATAAAAAGAATGGCTTCAAAACAACTTTGGTAAAAGATGCTCATGCCACATAAATATAACTTAGAGTTATCTCAAGGTTTTTCTTCTATTTAAATATTGCCTTTTAGCATGTATAATAACAAAAACTGCCGCTGTCCAGTTGAAAAGAGTTGAGAAGACAACACCCCAGTTTAATCATGAGACAGTCACTATTCCTCTGAAGTTGTAAGAGGGTTTGCTCAAGAATAAATCCATTATCACAGAAAAACCACTATGTAACAATGATGTCTGTCTGCCCCTAAGTATCTCCAATTCATTTAGCTCTATTTGCTAAGCCTCACCAAGATGACATTCATTCACTCATTCATTCAAATATTCACTTATTCTATTATCCCTCTAAAACGAATCCATTTGCTATCCATTTGCTATGAGATTTAAGGTTCCCCAAGAATCTAATTAATCAAATCAGTCTTAATTGCTGTGTAGACTGATCTGTGGACTCAGAACCTGTGTCCTTTATTAAGATCCTGCCTTACCCAATAAGAGTTGGCCTTTCATGTCCCAATCTCTATCATAATAGCTCAACCTAGATGCTCCCACTAGCCCTAGACACAGGCTTGGCCTTGCTCTCCAGTGTTACCAATATTCAATGTTCATCTGCCAAGTCACAGTCTTCCACCTAGGTCTTGGCTGAATATTACTATATCTTCCTAAAAATCCCTGCTTGCACACTGGGCCTGTTGTCTGCTGCCAAGTTACTTCACCATGAAAATCTGCCCAACCTCCAGCTTTGATTTTGACAAAATTGGCCTAGATGATGCTACTTATTTATTTGGGGGATTGATGATAACTACATATCCTGCACATTTCACTGATTCCATAGAATTTTTGTCTGGGCTTGTTTAGCCTTAAATATCTACACTAACTTCTCTGTGTTTTGGTTTCTTTATCTATAAAAGGGGAATAATGTTAGTATCCACCACAGACAATACTATAAGGCTAAATTATATATTTTTATAAGTATTTAAAACATTTATATTTTATATGTTTTTCAATATATAAAACTTAGAAATCTACAACAGTGTCTGGCAAACAATACCTCTATAAGTGTTATTAGTATTACTAGTACTATTATTTTTGACTTTTTCCAGTAAGCTGCAGGATCCCTGAAGATGGGATCCTGCAGCTATTTCATTCTTAAAACCCTCAGATCTCGGGGATCCCTGGGTGGCTTAGCGTTTTAGCACCTGCCTTTGGCCCAGGGCACGATCCTGGAGTCCCGGGATGGAGTCCCGGTGAGGGGCTCCCGGCATGGAGCCTGCTTCTCCCTCCTCCTGTATCTCTGCCTCTCTCTCTCTCTCATTCTCTCTCTCACTCTCTCTCTCTCTCCATGTCTATAATAAATAAATAAATCTTAAAAAAAAAAACCCTCAGATCTCAAGGGTGATTTGCATATCTTAGGCAATAAGTGGTTGTCAAATAAAATTGAATTACTGAGTACTTACCAAAGATATGTAGAAATATTATGTCTATCATATAGCTGTAGAAAGTAAGACCATAGAAATCAAATTGCCTACTTCAAGACATAAAGCCACTAAAAGAGCAAGACAGTCAAGAGCCCATACTTCTGGTTCCATGCACTGTCCTCATATCATACTGTTATAAGAACCTGATATAAGAACCAATGTATATACTCAGACCTAATTTATGTAAATTTACTTCTCCTTGGGCAAGGATATGTTATAGGGTAGCTTAGGTATGTTCATTCATTCATATATTTATTAAGCAGCCTTGTGCCAGACCGTTTTAGGTGTAAGGAGACCACTATAAAATGGACAAAAAGCTTTGCCTCATGGAGCTTACATTTGGCTGGGGGTGGGGGATAGAAGGGGTGCAGACAATAAAAAAATTGAATTGTGGTAAATGTGAAGCATAATATTGAGGGACTGCTCCATTATATGACCTTCATTGATACTATCAGTTCCCATTCCATTTATTCATATCCCTTTCTAGAATCACTGGACAAGTTTCCTCCAACACCTGGTTGGTGAAGAGAAGTCTATTGATTTGATGCTAAGAGGGTATAATATTGTTATTTTGCTGCCAGTCCTCCTGCCAAGTCTATACTTCACAGCCGGCCTGAGGAATAACTCCACTACCGGTGATGGTCAGAAACATAAATGGCCCTATGGAAGTTCAGTTGCTCAAACTGAGGCAGCTCTCCTGGATAGGGGAGAAGTATCACTTCTCTTCAGCCACAGGTAGAGAAGTAAATGTCCCAATCCTGATCCAGGACCCATCTCAAATAAAACCAAAAGATAAACAAGAGTTCATTTTGGTAGGAATAATCTTCTTTGTTAAGATTTTATTTATTCATGAGAAAGAGAGAGAGAGAGAGAGAGAGAGAGGCAGAGACATAGACAGAGGGAGAAGCAGGCCTCCCATAGGGAGCCTGACGTGGAACTCGATCCTAGACCCCAGGATCACAACCGGAGCCAAAGACAAGCACTCAACCACTGAGCCACCCAGATGCCCCAGAAATAATTCTCTTTTTACAAATAGAAGATATGTTATATGACATCAGGTGCTTTAAAATCCCAGGGGTTATTTTAAAGAAAAAGAAAAGTTTTCATTTTAAGTCATCAATTTCATTTTGAGGGTTTTGAGGCAGCTTCAAGATTTTATGACCTTTTATCAATGCAACAATCACAGATGGGTATTCCTCTTTAAAGCAAATTAATGTCAACCTAAGTATAAATGAGTCAGACCTATGAGTTTCTAAGCATTACTGTTAATTACACTGCCAAAACCAAGCCTTTGTAGTTTTAATTTTCTAGCTTCCTGAATAAGCCTGCTGAAGACATCTTTTACTTAATGACATTAATTGTCTTGATATTGGGTTTGGATATGTTGCTTTTTCATATAGCATCTGAATGTAAAAACAAAAATAAAACCCAAAACCTAACAAACACACGAAAAAGGAGAGATCATCAATAAAATTCTTTTCTCCCAAATTACTACATTAAACCTGCATTCAGGACCTGGCAAGCTACTGATCTACTCTTCATAATTCTCCATTTCTTCCAAATAGCTATACTCTTAAATCAAGTAATATATTACTCTTCAATCATGTTTGATAATTAAACATCAAAGGCTTGCCAAAGGACCTGTTAAAAATATCTAACCTCTGCTCTGGAAAAGTCTCTGTTAGAAATGATATATTGAATAGTTTAGATTCAAATCACTGCCCTGATTTAAACCATGTGTAAATAATAATAATACTATAAATAATATAAATAATTGAGTGTTACCCACAACCCCATACATCAAAGACCGTCAAAGATATTTAATATTGAAGTCCTTTCCAATACTAAGCCCCAGGAGATTAGTAAGAGGTCAAGGTGACTGGACCTTCTTAATTAGAATGTAAATTCATTTTTTGATTTATTGTATCAAACAGATCCATGAGTAGCTACTGATTTTCTAAACATGCTCATTTTCTATTTCATTGACAGCTATCAATTAAATATTAATTAGAATCCCCCACCTCATTTTTAGTTTCAGTGTGCTGGATTCATTCAACCAAGACAGGGACATTTTGTGTCACAATTCTATGCCATTCTGGCTTCCGAGTTTTGGAAATAGAATATCCCACACTAAACAAAATTTGCACCAAACTGTCAACTCTGAGGCAACATGTTATTCATTTGTACCTATGTATACATCATGCCTGTATGCCCAAGCCAGTTCTACAGACCCATGAAAACCCAAATGACTTCTTCTTCCTCTCAGAGTAAAAAGGAAGAGAGAGATGGGGAGGCGGGGAAGGGAAGAGGGAGAGGGAGATAAAGGGTGAGATGTTTAGCTGTGCATGTTGCAAAGGGGACCAGGTGTCTGACTGCTCCTATCAAGACTGTGAACTAGTCATTCAGAGCTCATTTGTGTCCCCAGTTCCTGAAAACAGTCTTTCTGTGGGTTTGCAGCCAATATGAACTCGCCTCTCTCTGCCTTTCCTCTCTGAAGGCTATTCTTTTGTGTCCAGTACACTATGACAGTTAGCATCAATTCATGCAATTTCCAGTTTTCAAATTTTTGTTGGCATCTCTTTTCTTCTGTCATTTCCTCTCCTTCTGTTCTTGTACATTTATGCTTTCTTCATTGCTTTGCTGTCATATGGAACAGTTTTATAAAGGAGTAGAGGTAAATCCATGTGTTTAATCTGTTATATTTGGCCAGAAGTCTCCTCTGTACTATAGCATACCACTATAATCTAAATCAATTTGACCCACAATGGCTGATTTCCAAGGTGGGCTGAACATTTAAAAAGCAAACGGCATTCCTTGTCTTCTTTCTTATTCCTCTGTTTCCATGGATCAGGTTATATGCAACTAATGATCAGCAGCAGCACTGCTAAAAAGTCAAGTCATAGATTATGGCAGGATTTACAGATAAAGCTCAAAGTTCAAATCTGAATATCTGGCCAATTATTTACTATCTGATTAAGATATTAAAAGCCCTAAAAATTGGGCTTAGGAAAACAGAAATACCTGAGACATAATCACAGCATCATACAATCCTTAACAGACAGTATTGTCACATGTGGAGTAAAAAGAGTGCAGTTCATGGAGTAAAGATGACCTGACAAAAAAAAAAAAAAAAAAACCACTTCCTTCCCTCCATTTGATCTAGGCTGCTGTTGAACCTCTCTATTCAATTTTAGTTCAATTATTGTAGTCTTCATATTCTTAATTTGTTTAGTACTTTTTTATTAATTTTACTTATTTTTGTTTGTTATTCACGTCTTGTTTAAAATAAAATTCGGGCAGCCCAGGGTGGCTCAGCGGTTTAGCTCCACCTTCAGTCCAGGGCATGATCCTGGAGATCTGGATTTGAGTCCCACGTCCAGCTCCCTGCATGGAGCCTGCTTCTCCCTCTGCCTGTGTTTCTACCTCTCTCTCTCTGTTTCTCATGAATAAATAAATAAAATCTTTAAAATAAAATAAAATAATAAAATTCACTTTATTTTTATTTTTTTTAATTTTTATTTTTTTAATTTTTATTTTTTATATTTTCTATCTCTGTTGCATTTCTATCTTTGTTCACACATTGCATTCCTGACTTTGGTTAAGTACATTTCTTACCATTATTTTGAATTCTCTATTCTGTAAACCATTTATCTCTGTTTCATTATAGTTTCTGGAGATATACCTTATTCTTTTGTTTAGAACATATTCCCCTTGTTTCTCCGTTTTCCTTGACTCTCTGTGTTGTACATTAGATAAAAACAATTATTTCTCCTAGTCTTGACAGATTGGTCTCCTATAGGAAATGGACTTTGTCAATCAGCCTATCCTGAGCTCCTATTTGCCTCTTAAACTTTTGTGATTGTTCAAGCTACCATCTGTTTTCTTAGTGGCCCCCAGTAGTTGAATGTGTACCAAGACTCATGGGTATCCCAAAGGCGAGGATCACAGTCAGCACTCAGATGCTGGCTGACCAGAAGCCAGACACTCAGGCAACAGCTGGGAAACTACGCAGTCAAACCTGCTCTGGAGGAAACTGGAAGAAGGACATTTTTGCCTTCTCCCTCTGCATTAAGCCACAGGGGGTGCTCCAACACCCATTTAAAAGCTGCTTGTTTGCTATAGTCCTGTGAGACTCATAAATGCAAGTATCATTGGTTATCAGAACTGGGTGATTAGGGGCCCATTCCTCAGGTGGCAGTCATAAAAGTTGGGGAACCAGATGTGTGGACAAGCTCCTTCCAGGAAGATGCTGGGAACTTGGTTTTGTTGTTGGGCCAAGTGACAGGAAGTGCCCACCAGCACTTTTGGGCTCAAGGAAGAATCAGTCAGTACCATGCTAATTATAAACCAGACCGGCCCTCGGGCAGCAGCTTGTAAAGTAAGCAATTAAACCATTTCCAGAGAGAAACTGAGAGATGGGCATTTTTTATCTGCCCCTCTCTGCGCTAAGCCCTGGAGGGATAGCCAGCTACCAGTGTTCTCTCCTGTTAACAACTGCTTCTCTGTTTGCTCTAGTGCTATGGGACTCATCAGTGCAAGTCCTGTTGGCTTTCAGAGCTCTGTGATTTGAGGGCCTGTCCCTCGGCAGTAATAGCCTTAAAAGTTGAAGTGCTAGATATGTGGTCCAAATCCTTTGTGCCTCAGGGAAATGCTGGGAGCTGGATGTTTCCTCTCCATTACTGTATATGCTGTGTCAGTGGTAGGATTTATGACAAGAGTGTGTTTCAGCCTTTACTACCCAATTTGATATATTTTTTTCAGTTGCCTGATGTCTAGGAGTCACTCAGCCAGCTTCTGGATTTCTTTCAGAGACAATTACTCCATGTGTAGCTACATTATTCAATGCATCCACGGGAGGAGGGAATTCAGGAGCCTCCTCCATCACTATCTTGGTCCATGGTCTGAGTTTTACTTTTCCTTGGTGAAAGGTTGTTCTTCATTCCTCAGTGGAATCAAGGGAATCAATCTAGGGGCACCTGAGTGGTCCACTTGGTTAAGCAGCTAACTCCTGGTTTCCACTTAGGTCATGATCTCATGGTCATGAGCCCAGCATCAGGCTCTGTGCTCAGCCTGGAGTCCACTTAAGACGCTCTCCCTTCTGCCCTTCCATCCACATTAAAATAAATAAATAAATCTTTAAAAAAGGTTAAAAAAAGAATCAATCTGCTTTCGCTCTTAGTAAGTATGATATTTAACTAAAACTATTTGTCACATATTTATTTTCTATCAGGCAGTATGCCAAATGTTTGGTGTATATTAACTAATTTAATCCTCACAACCAAATGAGGCCCGTATTATTAATACTCAATGTAGAGGTGAAGAAATTGGAATTAATAGAGAAATTAATAAATAGCTTGCCAAAGTCTCACAGCTGAGAAGTGGTACAGCTATAATCTGAATCCAGTCAGCCTCCAAAGTTCACCTCTTTACTGACCTCCTTATCATATGACCTCAATATGCATATGAAATTCCATGGCATGAAGAATGAAAAGGGAGTCTACATTGATAGTATTTAACTTTTCTTTAAATACTTTCTGTGTGATATCCATGACCTCTCTTACAAATACTTCTGATTATTTTGGGTAGACTCTATTTAACAATCTTAGGAAAATGCTCTGGAAACATCAGCAGAAACATATAAAATCTCATTGCCCCAGGCAAGAATGCTCTATGAAATTAGAGCCAGATTTTGCTTATAATTTAATAGTCCTTTTTTCTCCATCATTTGCATAGAGATACAGCTTTTATAGAGTTTTAATTCTGAATTTACATTCCAAAAATGTCAATCTGGAGGCTGTAATCCTACTAACTTTGCTGTATGCCTATTTTTCTGAATGCGTATAAATGTTTATTTTCTTTAAACAGCTTATTTCAAAGGTAAAATGTATTCTGAAAGCTTTACTCTAAGCATAGGCTGTCATAAAACTTCCTTGGCATATCTTTCTCTTACAGTTAACCAAATTACATTAGGGTATTTGAAGCAAATGAGGATATAACAAAGTGATGTGGGTGGACAAAATGTATGAACTGCATCCTGTTTATGGGACATTTTTACAATTGTATAGGCTGAAAGCTATGTTTAGAGAAACAGTTGAAGAAGCAAATAAAATCATTCACTTAGTGGTTTATAAGCAAAAGAGAAAAAAGGGTGTTAATCTTCATGATAAAAGTATAGAGTCAAAAATGAGTTTTATATCAAAAAAATCATTACAAAAGTCCTTGAAAGAACATAAAAGACAACACAATTTATAAGGACAATTGGGACAATTCCACTATTCCAGAATTGGAAGCCTCTGTTCTTCTTTCTTTCTGTGTGTCGCTCTCTTTATAAAGATGTTTCTGTCAGCTTGGGTGCATTTTCATCAAATTTAGAGTGTACATTTAGGAAGCTATAACTAAACATAGACCAGTGACATATGCTGAATCGACTGGGGCAGAGAGATAGAGGGGTACTCAGAGCAGCTGATGCTGAGGCACAGGATGGAGGTCCCTGCAACACACATTAAGGTTCTCTAAACAGAGAAACCCAACAGAGGTGTTAAACCTAAGTCCCAAAATCAATAATTCCAGTGGCAAATGCTCTGAACTGGCCTTCTGATTTTGGATTAAGCTGCTTCTCACCTAAGCCGCACAGCATGATTCAAACACAGCGGCTGCACATTAGCATCATTTGGAGGACTTTTAAGGTCTATGGGTCCCCAGTTCTGAGCCAGACCAGTTAAATTGGAAATTATGGGAGGGGTGGGAGTTGGGGGGTAAATGAGTAGCCACAAGACACCAACATTTTCAAAATCTCCCCTGGTAATTCTAAGCTGTAGCCAGAATTGAGAAGCACAGGTTGAGTAGCTGCCAGAATTTATTTAATGATGGTTAATAATTCTCTCTCTCCTAAGTAACATGGAAGAGACCAGCAGGTATTATGCAAACTTAAATGATATTTTTCTAATAAATAACTGAAAATATTTTATATCAACTATCAATGTTTGTGCCATACAATATACTACCAAGAAGTGTAGACAGGGAAAAGTAAGGACTTTGCAGATCAGAAGTAGTATTTGATCCCAGCAAAGCCAAGGTGAGGTCATCCAAGTCCAGTGCTTTCAACAAAGTATCCTCTCAGTAACAAGTGTAATATAATAGTCCCAACTTCCTAAAATGAACTTTCTTCGATTACATAGGATTCCATTACTATGTAGCTCTGATTTTAAGTCAATAGAAACCTGAGTTTTAAAATGCAAGTGTGAAGGTTCCTATCATCTTGGCTCGCACTATTTGTTTTGGGTTCTTTCAGTAGAGGAGGGTATGTAGGGTCTTCTCCCTGAAAGAAGTTGTGACCCCCTTCAATTTGCAGTAAATCTCAGAAGATTCCTGTGAGCTGACAAGCATTTCTCATTCTTCTCACATGATTACCTTTGGATTCCAACCTAGGAAACAGAAGGGACTGGCTTGTCGCCTGCGGGCACATGACTGGCACTGATAAATCCCTGCCTTGCAGCATTTCAGACAGCTTTGATCAACAAATCAATGGGAGCCACAGGCACCTGGTCTATGTAAAGAGACTTCATTTCTTCCACTGATCCAGCAGCTGCTCCTTCCTTTTGGGGACTCCACGTTTATATATAGGCAGGGTTCAGAAGGAGGACACTGTGACATTGTTTGCTCTTAATACCTTCCCTATTCAAGGAGATAGACAGTGGTTTACACTCTGTTCTGCTGCTGGAAGCAACTGGAAAGTCCAAAGTACTGTGCTCTCCCCAGGGAGAAATGCTGGTGCCTTGCAGATAATCTGGTACTGTTATTAAAATAATTTTAGGAACCAAAAAAAGGAAAGTTCAAGCACAAAGCCATCAGCAAAGAATGAGAGAGTCTTAGATTCCTGTAACTATTTTCCATGTCGACAGTATGCTCTTTGAAGTATAATTTATTCGATTACATTTGCCAAGTCAGTTGATACATACTACCCCAAATGCCAAAATATAGTAAAGATGGAAGACAAATGAGTGAAAGGTGATATACCACACATCTAAGTATGAACCATACCTTCATGAGATGCAAAAAGATGGAGCCTCAGTGTCCAATCAACCCCAACCAAACTACAGTAATCAAAGAGCTTTTACTGCAGAGCAGAAAAAAAAAAAAACACAGTCCTTAAGTCATGCAATAATGTAGAATTTCCAAATATATGGCTCAGTCAGTCAGCCAGATTTATAGAAAATATCTGGTTGAAAATGTGTTCATATGCCTTAAGCCACTTTTTAAGAAGAGATATTTCTTTTGTGTGAGAGAGACAGAGATTCTTACTACTGACATCAAAGCTGAAGAATTTCTTTAGAGTCCCACCACTAAGTGGACTCCAAAGGACAGAGTTCTGTAATGATGAATTGAACCCCATTATTACTTTGACTGATTAATTTTTCCCTATGTCTGTTTTCAGTTAGCTGCCCCTCTTAATCAGTAGGAGGAACAATTAAAACAATTATTTAAGATATTAAGTCAGCAAATGTTTATTAAGTGTCATGTGTGAGGTACTAGTTAAGACATTAGGTCATTTGTACAATAAAATTCCACACAGTCCAAAAAGAATGAGGAAAATCTATACAGGATGCTAGGGGAAAACTCAAGGGGAAAAAAAGTGATATTGTCATGTGCAAAGTATCTTTCATTTGCACTTTTAGAAATTATTTATGTTTGTATTTGTATTTATATGTGCACATAATTACATGGAAAATTTTTGGTACAGTGCACCAGAAACCACTGACAATCTCTGGGAGTGCAGCCCTTTCGGGGTAAAAGGGAAATCCAACTTTCATCATAGCGTTTGCAATTTTTTTACTATGTACATCCATATTTCATATTCTAAAAAATGCTTAAGTTACAAGCACCATTGTCTAAAGTAGACATCATTATTACTGAAAATGAAAAAAAATGATTTCAAAAAAACCACAAGTTTTCATAATCTTACCTAGTGATCAAATATATTTTAAACCTTAGGACTAAATTTTCTTTTTTCTTTTTTCTTTTTTTAGGACTAGATTTTCAAGTAAAATTAGAATTCAATAAATGACTATAGATTTGGCAAACATGCAAAATCATATATAATCATACACATATGCATCCTCAACACCAATTTCCACGTATGCATATGTGTATACTCTGTGCCTTATGTCTTAAATCTCTCTCTTCCTGCCCACTCTGATTCAAGGCTGCCATTCCTCTCAAATAGCTATAATGTAAACACAAGTATACCTGTTACTACACATGGCAGTTTATAAACATACTACTATGTTTTATATTCGTGATGGATGAATAGAATACACTATATTTACCCATGCCTGGGTTTGTGCAGTTTTACATACATATACAGTCTGACATTTGTGTCCTTGCCAGCTGTAGGTCCTCAAATACTTTTTCTTTTTCAGTCATTCAATGGCCTATGATATGAAATGATTTCCAACTCAGAGATTTTCAATGCTAATGTCCAAGCCTACATATGGTATTGTCATGACAATTAGCTAAACGAAACATATGAGAGTCCCTTCACTTAACTCAGATCTCAGCACAAATCAGCAACTCAGCAAATGTTTGTGGACTATCAGTATATTGAATACATAAGTTGAAAGTGAGGAGCACCTAGGTGGTGCAGTTGGTTAAGCATCCAACTCTTGGTTTCTGCTCAGGTCGTGATCTCATGATCATGAGATCGAGACCCACATGTGGCTTCATGCTCAGTATGGGGTCTGCTTGGAATTTCTTTCTCCCTCTGCTCCTCCCTCAGTATGCATGTGCTCATTCTCTCTCTCTCTCTCTCTCTCTCTCTCTCTCTTTCATATAAATAAATAAATGTTTAAAACAAAATCTTTATTTAAAAAAAGTGAATGCAAACCTATGAGCATTTTAGAACATAGCCTCTAAAAGAGCTTAGACCGAAAACTAAAAATCTGATGAAATAGTAAACAAATTAATATACCAATTCAATTTATTAAAACATGAATGCAGTAAATACCCAGTACCTACTTCTGGAAGTGATGTTACAGTAAATGTTGACATTAAAGAACAGTTTCTAATTCAGTTTCTGAAATTGAGGAGTCTTTTGCTTTTCAACATCAATTATCATATTAAAAAAAAAAACTTTTGGGGTTTCTGGGTGGCTCGGTTGGTTGACCATCCAACTCTTCGTTTCAACTCAAGTCATGATCTCAAGGTCCTGGGATCGAGCCCCAGGTCAGGCTTGTTGTGCTCAGAGTGGAGTCTGCTTGAGATTCTTTTCCTTACCCTCACCCTCGGCCCTTCCCCCAACTCTCTCTCACACACACACACACACACACACACACACACACACTCTAAAAATAAATAAATAAAATATTAAAAAAAAAAAAAAAGGAAAGAAACTTTCTACCTAAATTACAGGTTGTTATGCCAAGGACAGCCAATAGGCCTGTTATGTTAAACAAGCGTATAACAGTTTTAGGTTGACTCTTTAAAAAACCACACCCAAAGAATGAATTTTACTTTTTCAAGGTACTTAGACATGCTCTGTTCCACTGCTTTTCCGCAGTACAGAAAAAAAATGTGGAGTTAACCCAAAACGGTTAAGTGCTACCTCCCAGGTCTCTATGTATCTCCTGGTTGCCACAATGCCATGACACCATGAAATGCAGGACTTCCCTCATGTAAGAAGAGCTTTTCACAGCATGAAAAGGGATGCCATATTTGATGTACACCTCTGCTGTGAGAACTACACCAATTTCAAAAATAATTCCATTTTTTTTAAATACATCCACCTGAATCAAATACAGACTATTAGTCTGAGTTCATTAACAAAATTTTTACTGCTAAGTATAATTCAGAAAATAACAAAATAATTAATGTAATTCTGTCATTTATTCCAGGGGTACCCATCTCTGTGTAACATGCTTCTCATTGAAACTAATTTATGTTCACAACACAACCTCTTTGAAGTAATAAATTTCTGACATTAAAATCTCCAGTAAATTCTGTTAACACATCCAGTAAAAAAAAATTACACTAGTTTATGTGAGTTGATGTCAGGTTTATATAGTAAAACTCTCTCTTGCTTCACAGTCTAAAAGTTAATAGTAAAAGTACTCAAAATGATCTAATTTGTAGTATCAATGAGGAAGATAATTTTTTCCTTATGCTACCATTATCTCAAGAGCCCATTTGTCACCAGAACTTTTGCTAAAGTCCCTTGTAGCGGGGCAGCCCGGGTGGCTCAGTGGTTTAGCGCTGCCTTTAGCCCAGGGCCTGATCCTGGAGACCCAGGATCGAGTCCCACGTTGGGCTCCCTGCATGGAGCCTGTTTCTCCCTCTGACTGTGTCTCTGCATCTCTCTCTCTCTCTCTCATGAATAAATAAATAAAATCTTAAAAAAAAAAAAGTCAAGTCCCTTGTAGCACTAGTTGTCAAGGTGACTGATGGCCACGGTCACCTTCCACTCTCTGTAGCATCACCATGGGCCAGAGGACTAGGAGGGTCTAGTCCTACAAGAAATAAAGTCCTCAAATACTAATTCCCTTTCTTATAATACAAACACTTGATTTTGGGGGCGGGAGGTGGGGGAAAGGACGGTAATTGATTATGTACAATTAAAAATGCAATAATACTGCATTTTTAAACTAAAAATCTCATTTCTTAAGCACACGTGTGAGGATCAAATTGTCAAATGAATGGATTCATTTTATCGTATAACCTTCCCTTATGACAGGTAACAAAAACTCAAATGCCTTCTTTATTTAATAAGAGCCAGTGGCTCAGTTGGTTAAGGGTCTGCCTTTGACTCAGGTCATGATCTCTGGGTCCTGGAATCGAGCCCCACATTGGACTCCCTACTCAGCAAAGAGTCTGCTTCTCCCCTTCCCTTTGCCTCTCTCTCCTCTTTCTCCCCACTTGTGCCCTCTGCTCTCTCTCTCAAATAAATAATAAAATCTTAAAAAAAAAAAAAAAAAAAAACAAAGAAAAAGGAAAGAGCCGATGGATCAAGTTATCCTCTATGTAGGATGAGTCTATAAAGTTTAAAATGCGAAGTGGTTGAAATAGTGAAGAGAAGGCATCCTGGGTAGATGGAAAGGAATAAAAAGGTTCACATACTGATACAAAACTCCTTTGTTTAATTGAAATCAATACTTTAAAATAAAAAATATTTGGCTGTCAACCCTGAGCCCTGGGCATTCTCTGTCTCCTTAACAAATCAAGTTAGTTATTTCAGCTCTGCCCCTTGCCTCAGGCCCATACTGAAGTTCCCTCTTACTGATTTTCAGGGCACAAGTTCATTCTCCTCTGGCTTTTGCTTTTCACATTGAAGTTTATATCTCTGAAAAGAAAACCTATAAATCGGCTCTCAGTACAAATGAAAAGCCAGTAACACCAAGGTCAAAGAAAGGTTCCACTGATATGAGGACGCATTCATTCATTTATTTGTTTATTTATTGTTTATTTGTTGTTCACATAAGCAACCACTCTGTGTCAGGCACAATGCTAGGCCTCAGAGACACATGTAATGACAAATATTATTTAGTTCCTTGGATCAAGGTGTTTAAGATCTGGTTGGGGAGAATAAATGAATTCAAGTTCAGGTACATGTGCCAAGAACAATACAAAATAAAATGGCATGGTAGTCCCAAGAACAGGGTTCTGGGAATCCTTTGCACAAAGTTTCACTGCCTCTGGTGTCTCCCATTTATCAAGGCATAACATCACCAATGGGCAATGGGTAGGGAAGAAAGATAATTCTAGCAGTAATAGCAGCTTCTGCAATGCTCACTGCACTGAGCGTGGGTTGGGGAGAAGTGAGGACAATAAGGCTTATTATCCCCACTTCTCACTTTTTTTTTAAGTAGGCTCCACACCCAGTGTGGGTTTGAATTCATGACCCTGATATCAAGATATGAGCTGCCAAATTGAGCTAATAAAAAAAAAAAAAAGATATGAGCTGAAATCAAAAGTCAGGCACTTAACCAACTGAATCGCTCAGGTGCCCCTCCACTTCTCACATTTTAATAGAGGAGAGGAGGCTTCACTCCACTTTCTATAGGGGAACATAGGAAACAGTACCTCCCATGGGGTATAGGCAGCAACCTCTAAGTTTCAACTATTTCTTATTAAATACTTCTAGAGTGACCATATTCTGCAAACCAAAAATATGAGACATATGGTCTCACAAAGGATAACTTTTTTCAAATTCAAAATAGATATATTTGTATAAACAGCTGGAAAGACTTAAGATTGAATCATATGGCTATATATTTGACAAATAGCCTTGATGAATTAGGGAATGGCCCAGAAAGCTCATTGTATATGTTGACAGAGAAACAAGTTTCACCACACCAAATTATGTTGATGCTGATGCTGCAAAAACAAACAAACAACAACAAAGAAAAACAAGTAGAAAGGACTGTTTCTGCCAATTGCTGACAAAAATTTAAATCCTCTTTCCTAAAGATTTTAACAAAAAGGTCTATAGAAAGAAACTAAACAATGTGCTCAAAAACTACACCTATGGCACTCTAATTCTATTCCTTCCAAGAGAGAAAAGAATTCTCAAAAGTTTTAACATCTCATTTATCCCAAACTTAACAGGCATCAGAAACATATATATGAGCAAGTACACAAACAGAGAGGGCCAAGAGAATTCCCCACTAGGTTAAGATACTAAACTTCATGAAGGTGATGATAACAAGCAAGACATTTAGAGCTTCATAGACCCTAGGAACTCATATTTTGCATACAAGTGTAAGAACTTTACTTCTCTGGTTTAAAAGCTCATAGCAGGTTAGAGACAAGGAAATAAAATGTGGATAGAGAGAAAAACTACTTAAGTTAAGCATATGAACAGTGCTGGTACTGTAAATATTTGTTTCATGAATGAATAAATGAATGAATGAATGAATGAATGAAAAAATGAGTTACATTTAATAGCCGTGCAATAGGCAATGTATAAAAGGCTGATCAAAGAACATCCAAGACCTAGAATAGGAGAAATTATTTGCAAATCATATATCTGATAGGTGGTTAATAATATACATATATTCTGGACTTTGCATTTCTCCAAAGCAGTTATGGAAATAGCCAACAAGCATATTAAAAGATGCTCAACATCACTATTAGAGAAACACAAATCAAAACCACAATGAGATATCCCACCTATTCGGAAGGCTACTATCTAAAACAAAAACAAAAACTAAAAATAAGTATTAGTAAGGATGTGGTGAAACTCTTACCCTTGTGCACTGTTGGGAATTTGCATACCTATGTTCATAGCAGCATACTTATAATAGCAAGAGGTAGAAGCAACCCAGATGATCAATGAAAATAGATAAATAAGGCATGGTGTATATATAACATAGATTTATTATTTAGCCTTTAAAAGACCAACAAGTCCATGAAAAGATGGTCAACATCACTAGTCATTATGGAAATAAAAATTAAAACCATAGAGATATATCATCTCATACTCATTAGATGGCCATTATCAAAAAGACAAGAGGTAAATGCTGGCATGGATGTGAAGAAAAGGGAACCCCTTCTGCACTGTTGGTGGGGTTGTAAATTGGTACAACCACCATTGAAAACAATATGAAGGCCCTCAAAAAAATTAAAAATGCAAGTACTATATGATCCAACAATTCTACCTCTGAGAATATACCCAAGGGAAACAAAAACATTAACTTGAAAAAAGTTACCTCCACGTTCATAGCCAAGACACAGAAACAACCTACATGTCCATCAATAGATGAATAAATAAAAAAAAGTTGTGGTATATACACACACTGGAACATTATTTAGCCATAAATAAAAGAATCCTACCATTTGTGACAACATGGATGGACTTTGAGTGAATTATGCTAAGTGAAATAAGTTAGAGAAAGATAAGTAGTGTATGTTCTTTTTTTTTTTAAGATTTTATTTATTTATTCATGAGAGACACACAGAGAGAGACAGAGACACAGACAGAGACACAGACAGAGGGAGAAGCAGGCTCCATGCAGGGAACCCGACGTGGGACTCGATTCCGGGTCTCCAGGATCACACCCCTGGCCGAAGGCGGCGCTAAACCACTAAGCCACTGGGGCTGCCCAGTATTGTATGTTCTTGTTTATGTGTGGAATCTTAAGAACAAAACTTGTAGAAAGAGAAGTCAGTTTGTGGTTACCAGAGGTAGAGGTTGGAAATTGGAGGAAGGTGATCTAAAGCTACAAACTTCCAGTTATAAGATAAATAAGAACTGGGGACATAAAGTACAACATAATGACTATAGCTAACACTTCTGTGTGATATATGAGAAAATTGCTAAGAGAATAAATCCTAAGAGTTCTCATCACAAGGACAATTGTTTTTCTTTTTTCTTCTTTCTTTTTGTTGTATCTGTATGATATTAGTTAAGTGTAATATAGTAATCATTTCACTATATATGTAAATCAAACCATCACCTTGTATGCCTTACACTCATACAGTAAGGTATGTCAATTATTTCTCAATAAACCTGGAAAAAAAGAGGGAAATTCTGTCCCATGTTATGACATGGATGAGTACTGAAGAAAGACATCATGCTAAATGAAATAAGCCAGTCACAAAAAGACAAATACTCTTTGATTCTATTTATAAGAGGTATCTAAAGTAGTCAAATTTACAGGAACAGAAAGTAGAATGGTGGCTGCCAGAGACTGGAGAGAGGGAGAAATGAGAAGCTATTCTTTAATGGGTATAGAGTTTCAGTTTTGCAAGATGAAAAGGTCTAGAGATTTGTTGCACAACAATGTGAATATACTTAACATTACTAAACTATACACATACTAATAGTTAAGATGATAAAATCTGTCACATGTTTTTACAATTTAAAATCTGTTTTAGGGGTGCCTGGGTGGTTCAATTGCTTAAGCATCTGACTCACGATTTTAGTTTAGGTCATGATCTCAGGGTCATGAAGTTGAGCTACACATAGGGCTCCACGCTGAGCATGGAGCCTGATTAAGGTTTTCTCTCTCCCTCTCCCCCTGCTCCTCCCCACTGACTCCACTTGTGCTCTCTCTCTTTCTCATAAATAAATAAATAAATAAATAAATAAATAAATAAATAAATAAATAAAATTTTTAAAAAGACATCCAGAACCATTTATTGATATATATATCAGTTGTGCTCACTAAAAATTGTCAGTGTTAATGATATTGACCATTAAGAAACTCATTTTATTCAGTACATTATGCTTAAGAATGGGCACAAATACATACTCTCAAGATTGTCCAATACAAAATAGTTTTATAAGTGGCATTTACAATAGCACAATTCAGTTGTTTATAAAATTCACTAATATGGGGCACTCCATTCCTAGACAATGCAAGATAGAGAATTTCTCTAGTTTGCCTCAAAAACAAAAACAAAAACAAAAACAAAAACAAAAACAAAAAAAAACCATCTTGCTTTTTTTATAAAGGTATTTTGTATTCATTTAATATAAACTCCCTTGGGACACCTGGGTGGCTCAGTGGTTGAGCATCTGCCTTTGGCTCAGGCAGTGATCCCAGGGTCCTGAAATTGAGTCCCTCGTTGGGCTCCCCACAGGGAGCCTGCTTCTCCCTCTGTCTATGTCTCTGCCTCTCTGTGTCTCTCATGAATCAATAAATAAAACCTTAAAGAAAGAAAAGTCCCTTGTGATGAAGAAAAAGCTCTTTTTTATCCTTAATCATACAGACTGGAGATCTGTATTGATTGAGCCCTCTGGCTAATTATTCACCACACATTTCTTATTGTGTAGATATAGTCTAACACCTTTTACATGACTTACAGTTTTGAAATTCTTTCAAGAATGTCATTTTGGAAGATGGATCTGTTTTTGATTCAACAGTACTTATTTGTCTAGTATCCTGGAAAAAATCAGTAAGCATCTAACAAATTTAAAAGTAGTTGTAGGGGTGTTTGGATGGTTCAGTCAGTTAGGCACCTGACTCTCGATTTCAGCTCAGGTCATGATCTCGAGGTTGTGAGATCAAGCCCCGTGTCGTGTTCTGTGCTGGTTGTGGAGCCTGCCTGAGTTTTCTCTCTCCCTCTCCCTCTGACCCTCCTGCACACTCTCTCCACCTCCATCTCTAAAGAAACAAATAGTAATAACAATAACAACAACAACAACAATAATAATAATAAATAAAAGTGGTTTGAGAGGTCTAGAATTTGCAGTTTCCAAAACTAGTCACAAATTTTGGTAATCCCATGTAGCTTCTTGTAGCTTTTATCTTGTAAAATATCTCGAAAAAGAGCATGCCAGCTGGATAAAGTGAGGGTCAACAGCCAAACAGCTTTAAGGTAGAACCAATTTTACTGGTGAAAATCCTTTTATACCTAATACAATATTTAACTTTTAGAATACTTTCATTTAAATTATATGTTCAGTGCTAAAATTATCTACCTCTACCTCACTAAGACCCAAAACATTGACAAAAGTTTACTGCAAACCTTTATAAAAATCTACTTTGAATTATCTTCGTATATCATAATTAATTCCTGGCACGTATAAGTACTCAATAATTTAAATTTTTTGTTGAATGAATAATTGAATAAATGGTTTAGGTTATATTTCTAACCTTAATCATGGTTACAATGCATTGTGGATACAGCAACATCAAGGTCTCAGCAACACCACTACCCCAGCACCAAAGCATTTTTAGCTCCTAGTGGTACGTTCAGGTATTGCACAGAAAAATCGACATATGATCCAAATCCTTTAGGAATATCCAAATTAAACAAGCCCAAGCACCAGCAAAACTTTTAATTTAAAATTATTACTTTAACAATGTGGGAACAAAACTATTGATGGGGCCAGACTACTTTTTATTTTTTCAAGTCACACACAGTCACTTTCTTTGTAAAGAAAGTAGCCAACTCGTGTACATGATTATTAGGTTAAGCATCATTGACTTGGGTGGGCAATGAATACACAATTTCACTAAGTTCTCAAGGTCAATATCCACAGAGTTGGCAAAATTTGACAAGAGTTAAAAGGAAAACAATTGTTAACAGTAAATCCTTGCTTTGCTTTAATATTTAATGGTATGATCTCCTTTAATATTTAGTGATATGACCACTATATTACCATCACAGCAGAGAATAGAAGTGACAATGACAAACATCTTACATGAGACAAATAAGAAATAAGTTTGACAGCTGAGAAAAGCAAAGAATTTTTAAGGGGAAAGAACTGATTGGAGGGAGGTGATGAAGAATGTAATAAAGATTTCAGAGAGCAGCCTCAGGACATGGAAAAAGAGTTCTCACCCTGCCTGACTCATCAGGCCATGCTTAGGACAGTAATTATCTCTTCTCTACCAAATGGCCTAATGAAACATGACAGAAACTAATCAAAATAACAGAAAGGAAGGAAAAGGGAAGACATAAGATACTATATGACCAAGGTCAAGGCAGAATGAAGTAAACTAGAAGCAGAAAAAGTACTGGCAACTCCCAGTCTACTCAGGTCCAACTGAAATTCATTGAGATGAAGCACACTTGGCTGTCCACACCACCATCACAAAGAAGAGCAATATAGAAACTGTGAATCTAGGAGAGTCCCTTAGGACCACAGTCTATGAATGTCTTTATGAATGTCTATGAATGTCAGACCAATGGTGTCTAGCTCTGACTACACATTAGAATTACATGGGAACCTTCAAAATCCTGATGCCCAGGCCCATCTTGGAAAGACTGCTTAACTTGATTCCTATTGAACATGTGTGTAGAAATTATTTTAAAGCTGTCCAGGTGATTGTAATTCATTGTCAGAGCTAAGAACCATGATTTCTACTCTAACTGTTTAACAGAGAAGAAACTACAGCCAAAGGGGGATTGTAATTCATCTTCCCCAATGATTTTTTTAATTTTTTTCTCTTAAGGATACCCATGGCATCTCTTGACATTGTCTGTCATGGAACAGGCAACAAACTGGAAAATCAGAGGCCTCGCTCCAAGTCTTGATTCATCTAGATCACCGAAGGCAAGGCTTTCCACTTCATAAATGTAAAGTGAAGAGCTGGACAGTTATACAAACTCCTCGGCAGTGAAGAGAGGTCATTTTCTTGCCAGGGTAGCTTCCTCCAAAGTGGCTTCTCGTCTTCTTCATTGTTGCTAGCAAAGTCTTTTTATTTACCAGCAGAGTCACATTACTGTCATTTCTGCCCCAGCCACCCTTCTCCCTGCATAGGGTTTATTCATGGGGTACGAAGGCTGCCTGTCCTCCATTTCAGCATTTCAGAAACTCATAACTGAGTATTCACGACAGAGCTTCCTCTAACATCTACCAATTCTCTATCAGAAGATAGTACTTTCAAATATGACCCAGGCCACAATCTTGTTCAAGCTCTCCAGTAATGTTTGACTTTGAAAATAACTCAAGACATAAACAGAAAGATAAGCGACATTTCTAATATTATGTTGATCTTGAAATTCTATATGTGGGGTTTACCTGATGGATCAACTTTCTCATAAAATTCTGATCTGTAGAAATAGTTTATATTCTAAATAATACTCTAGACCACAAATTGAATCAGCAAAGTTACACCGGAGCAGGGGACAGCAAACCATGGCTCAAGTCAAATCTATCCACCAGACTATTTTTAATTTTGTAAATGAAGTTTTATTTGAACCTAACTTATTTGTATACTGTCTATGGCTGCTTTCATACTACAACAGCAGAGATGCGTAGTTGTGACAGATTATATGGCTCATAAATCCTAAAATATTTACTAACTGGTCCTTTACAGAAAACTCTGCTGACCCCTGCACTAGAGGGTGGAACTAGGGAATGCTGCCCTCAGACACTTATTCTGCTACCTCAGAGGACCCACCCCTATCACAGCCCACCACAAAAAAATGTTAGTTCTGTTATACTCTGATAAGCCTCTGGCTCCAATGAAATTTCTTATTGATGTTACAATAGGTGATATAACTAATCAAAAAGAAAATTTTAAAAGTCTATGTCTTCCATGCATTGGAAATAGAAAAATGGCAGAGCAGGAAAGGGGTGGGGAAGAAGCAGAGTGATGCCTGATGAACCATATATTACCACCCCCAACCTTCCTCTTAAAATCCCATGAAATAACTAAAAATGCATTTTTAAATGTGAAAAACATCCTTGCAAACTAATAAAAGTTCCCATGGTGAAACAGAAAGTTTAAGGAAATATACACCAGATCAGTTCAACTCAGAAGCAAAACCAGAATGAAATCACATCCCAAAATACACAGAGGCAAAAATTGCTTATAAAGTAAAAACATTTGGGGAAAGCCAAATCACAGATAATTGAGGCAGGATACCAGGAGAAGCTCCAGAAGTATTCATCAGGGACTAGGTTCGGAGTTCCTTGTCATTTAAGCCTGCACCACTATTCCTCTTTGCCAAGCAATAGACAGCAGGGACAGTGACCACTGGTTAAAGTACTGAGTGTGGGGCTAGAGTCAGGGAGGCAGAGAGGCTAACTAGACACTAGGAAAGACAGCAATTCCCTGATACCCAGAAGACACTAATATAAACGTTCACATGAACTGGAAATATAGTATGGTAGGCCAAACAGAGAAGAAAACAGGGATTTTCAAACACAAAGATAAAAAGATTAACAAGAATCACCAAATGTTTTAGAAAACCCAACACCAAACTCAATAGAACTAGCACCTGAGGAAACAGAACAAAGAGAAGATAAATTTAGAATAAATATATTGACTATTTTCAAGAGATGGGATTTGATATTTATTAGATCCATAATCTAGATCTTTTAAAATAGATTCAAGATCTTTTAAATTAATTTTGATCATTGGACAGAAGACTAAATAGGGGGGCTAAATAGTAGATTGCATTCAACTGAATAGAAACTTAGGAAACTGAAATAACAAGTCAAGAACTCTTCCAGAATGCAGAACAAAAATACAGTCTTGTGTGTGTGTATATATATACACTGTTACTCTCATCATAAAAAAGAGATCTTGCCATCTGCAATAACATGGATGGATGGACCTAGGGGGCATTACACTAAGTGAAATATGTCAGAGAAAAACAAATACCATATGATTCACTAGTTTTTAGAATCTAAAAAACAGGGATGCCTGGGTGCCTCAGTGGTTATGCATCTGCCTTAGGCTCAGGGAGTGATCCTGGAGTCCTGGGATCGAGTCCTGCATTGGGCTCCCTGCATGGAGCCTGCTTCTCCCTCTGCTTATGTCTCTGCCTCTCTGTCTCTGTCTCTGTCTCTCTCTCTCTCTCTCTCTGTGTCTCTCATGAATAAATAAATAAAACCTTTAAAAAAATAGAATCTAAAAAACAAAACAAACAACAACAACAAAAACACCAGAAACACTCATAGAGAACAAACTGGTGGTTGCCAGGGGGGAGAAGGATGAGGGAATGGGCAAATAGGTGAAGGGAATTAAAAGGTACAAACTTCTAGTTATAAAATGAATAAGTCACAGATACAAAAAGTACAACATAGGGAATACAGTCAATAGTTATCATAACACTGTATGGTGGCAAAGCCGGCTACACATGTGGTGAGAATTGAGTATTATAAAGAATTGTTGAATCACTATGCTGTACACCTGAAACTGATAAAACATTGTGTGTCCACTGTACTTCTATGATAAAAATTAAGAAAACAGACCTCTAAATATGAAAGAAAAGTTGAGAGACAAGCAGGATGGATCAAGATATTTCAATATATGTCTAATAGGTGTTCAGGAGGAAAAAAAAAAAAAAAAAAACCAACCACAGAGGAAAAGAAGTAAATGAAGAATGTTAGGGGAAAAAATCCCAGAGCTAAAAACACAAGTCTCAAATTGAAAAGGGCTCAAGCGTCAAACAAGATGAATTAAATTATAGTTTGTATATTGTGGTGAAATTTTGGAACATCAAAGTTAGTGAGGAGTAAAATAGTACAAGCTTGAAAATAGAAACAACAGATTACCTACAAAGGTACATACTGATGTCAAATTTCTCACTGGCAACACTGGAGTGCCAGGAGAGAAAGGACTACTCTCTTTGAGTGTGCACAGAATATTATTTTGAACTGGTTCCCATCAAACTAGCATTCAAATAGAAAGGCAAAAATTTACATATATTTTTCAAACCTTCTAGCTTTGAGAGACTTGACCTCCACAGACCATCAATTAAAGAATTCTCAGATTAGCAAAAGAAATGAACCTAAGAAAGAGGAAGATGTGCAATACTACAAACAGAGCAGAGGAAAGCAAAACCCTGGACAAGGGACACCATCTCTTGCAAGTGGGAAAGTAGGTCAGAGCCCTGATGGCATGACTGTGGCCCTGTAGGTAGAAAGCCCAACTTTTCAAAGCAAAGAATTTGCTCTGGGAAAAGTGTTCATCCCAGAATGCAACAGGTAGACCCACTGTGTCGGGGCAGGATATAGCTGTTCTCAGACACATGTTTGTGTGGGAAACTAGATACTGGGTTCTAGGAGGAGGATTTAGAAATAAGAGTCCCTCTCCCAGGTCTGTATCTGTTCTTTCTGGGCCTTGAGTTCCTCATCTGTCAAGTGGTGAAAAGTGTACTTACCCTTTCTCAAAAAACTGATCCCTACCCTCTTCAAATGTGTGGTTTGTGAACCAACATACACTCTAATGAAAGGGCTTTAAAGATGAATATTATGTTTCATTTCTTGGCTATTCACTGGTAGCTCCAATGTTAACAATGAATGTTATTCATTGATTTCCTCCTCTCTCCACCTCCTTTGCTTGGCCCTACAGAAACACAAGAGGACTGAAACAAGATCCCAGTCCATGAGGGCTCCCACAAAGGTGGCCAGCAACCATTTCTGAGGTTCCTCCAATTTCAGGGCAGAGTCTTAGCCTAGGTATCCAACACTTTCTGGGATATGTCCAGCTGTTGGTTGGGGAAAGCCCTTGTCTGCATTTTTAAGACCAAGAAGCAAGTAGTTGAGTTCTGCATTGTTTCTCAAAGGCCCACATTCTCATGACCTTTGGTGAATCACTAGGGGGACTGAGCATTCTGGGTGACTTGGCCTGTGGTCTTATAACCCTTCTATATCTGACCTGAGTGCTGGGATGTGGTTCTGATTCTCAGTTTCAAATCATAAATGGGATAAAACAGATCCAACGGCCGAAAAGAAATCAGGCTTACAGGAAGGTAAGAGGTTACTATTAATCATGATCAACCTAGATATTATTTGCTTATCAAATACTCTGTATCAGAGATTTTATATATTCTCTTAGACTGTCACAGTCACCTTCCAGGGGAAGACTTATGCAATGCACAAAATGGGAGTCAAAGGGATGGGGTTATTTTCCCAAGGCTCCAGCTAATAAAAAACAGAGACAGGATTTGAATTCAAATCTATTACTTCAAATCCTATCATTTTTTTTCCTATCACTTTTTTCTATCATACCAAGTTGCCTCTATCTATCTCTGACCAACTGCACTGTACTAGAGAGGTACAGTTGTCTAGACTATGTTTTTCTCCTCTGACATACTCTAAGGAAGATGCAATTTGTTGCCTAAGATGGAAGCAGTAATTGGGGGAACAGATCGGAGAGACTTGCATCAGGCTTTCCCCTGAATGATTATCCAGTTCTTATATGCACAGTAGATTCATTGATTCATCCACTTCCAAACTAGGAAAAAACATTTGCAAAGGCTAGTTGAGACCAAGAATGGAACCCTAGAATACTCAAATAGTCCAGTGATGCTAACCTGGAGAGCCTAAGGAAAGGGAAGGAGATGAGAAAGCAGGAGAAATAGTAAGAGCAGAGAAGTCTAGGGACCCCACAGATCCATGGAGACAGATGCCTTGAAGCATTGAGAATAGGGATTGAGTCAGAGTTTCCCTGGAGGGCAACAAGGACTGTGTCCAGGAACCTGCCCCATATGCACATTTGATCTCTCACTAGTCCTCATTCATAGAGCACTAATTCTGGTAAGGAATTGGGGATGACAGGGTGAATGAAAACCAGTCACTCTCTGTGAACTGGTGAACCCAGAGTTTCACCCTGAACATCCTAACTGGGTCCTCTTTTTCCAACCACATAGACTCACCAGATCATTCCCATCCTTCCCTTCTTTCCAGGTAAATTTTCCCTACCTATCTCATCCCTTACAAGAACATAGCATACATACACCTTCCACATCACGCATCCACACACAAATTCAGGGTTAATTGCAAATAGAAAAATAATTCCAGCAAAAGCTCCATTTCTACATATGACAGAAAATAACCAGAATACTCAATCTTTTGAATGGAAACAGATATTTTAAAACACTAAGCAGCCACTTACCCAAGCTGTCCACCCAAGCACAGAGCAGCCTTCCAAGGCACAAGGTTACCAGAACATTCCACAGTAGAGCAAAGATGATATGAACTCTGGCTATACTGAGCCTTTGGAAACTAAATCCTAGGATGGTACTCTAAATACATTGAGTAGAACCCTAAAAGCAATGGTAATGGGCAAGCAAAGATGGCAGCCAAGAGGAAGTCTCCTCACTGAGGTCACAAGAAACCCACTGACTTGGAGTTGAAGGATAGAGAAGGATAGGACAGCTCAACAGTGCTGTCTCCACCCCAGAGTCAAGTTCATGATCTGTAGAATAAGATAATCACCCTGCAGAAGATATTAGTATAAATTCCAATGGTCTTAAGCCCACAAAAGCTGAGCTAGATGATGACAGAGAAGATCCTTTTACCAAGGCACAGAAGTTTCTATGGACAGCCCAGAAAGGGAACCTATCCTTCCCTTGCAATCTTCTGCAGTCACCCTGTCAGCCCTACCACACTCCTTGCTGCTAGAACTGAATCCGATCTTGACAGATCCAAGGAGGACATATGAGATAATGTCTTTAAATAGTATTTTAATAGGTAAATAACAGGGATTTTGATACCTTTCCAACATCCCCCTCCTGCTAGTCATTCCTAATGGAAAATTTCCCAACACTTTGGGAAAAGAACACTGAACTAAAGTTGTCAGGGAATCTGGCTTCTAATTTTGTCTTAACCCAGTAACCTAGGTGCAACCCTTATCTTCTTATGTCAAGAGTCTGACATTTGTGATCTTGCGATGATAATGTGAGGGTTCCTATGTAGCTCAAGTAAGATTGGGGTGTGAAAATGCTTTAAACACTGTTAATCACAATTTAGTGGTATTTTGAGTGGATTTTGTCATACAATAAATATTGTTGATACTTAAACTAAAAAAGCAAAGATGCACAAAACAAATAATATTTCCAGTAACACTGAGAATCAGCGATCTCTCTGTGAGACAGGTATCATTCCTCATGTAAATATATAGTGGGGAAGTAGATAACCTCTGGGTTTCCTTTAACATTTGCCTCTAATAACAGTAGCTAAACATCTCTCTAAGAATGGAGAAAAGAACAGCCCATTTTTCTCTTCCC
This sequence comes from Canis lupus familiaris, assembly GCF_011100685.1. Taxonomy (NCBI): domain Eukaryota; kingdom Metazoa; phylum Chordata; class Mammalia; order Carnivora; family Canidae; genus Canis; species Canis lupus. The sequence continues at coordinate 44,516,645 of NC_049235.1, forward strand.
AGAGTAGCCTGAGGAAACTACAGTAATAAGAGCCAAATGTGTAACACGGACTCCAGCTGAAGAGTATGGATACCTCATTTCAAAGCTTTAGGAGGGAAATCATAAACTGTGTCAAGCATTGTGTTTTGTGTTGATCCGAATTACAAATCCCTCCAAATTTCTCCAGGAACAGTGTCAGTTTGAGCGTTGCTAGCTCCTAGCTTATCCCCTTCGAATAGCCTAACATAACCCAATTCCCTCATGCTGCTCAGGGTTGCCCCCAGGAAAGGATGCACTTTTAAAGTTCTGGCCCTCAATAATTTATGAACCTGGGAGAATTGATGACGTCAAAGCCATTTGAATTCCCAGAAGAAATACACCCTAGAAATGGTGTGAATTGAAATTGATCTAAGGGGTATTAAAATGGATGTGTGCTGCCGTTTGTCTCATAGGTAATAAATGATGCTGTTCAAGTAAGCAGTAATGCAAAATACTAGAAGGATCTGATTTAGTAACGAGGTTATTCTTCTTGGAAGCCACTCATTTTGAGAGGCAAGTGATAGTTACTATCTAGAGGCAGTAGTAAGAAACCGTGGTATTGCCTGGATTACATCTATCATGTTGGTTTTTGCTATCCTTGGGACATGTACAAATGTGGAAAGTAAGCACAATCTATATTGTCCTCATTTATATTTCATCCAGTAGAGGTGCCCCTCACATATGATAACAAAAGGTTTCTTCATTCACTGAGGAAATATTTTTCTGCTGATAAATCTAACAATCTTGTTCTTGTCACTAGGGATGCTTTTTTTAAATTGTACCATAGTTTTTGCTATTGTTACTGTTCTTTTTGATATACAAAAACTGCACATTTTTAATGTATATAATTTAGTGAATTAGGACATTTACATCGACCCCCACAACCGTATCTCAATAAAGCTATTATAAAAAATAAAAAAATAAAATAAAAGCACATGTATTTTTTAAAAGTACCATGTGGGCTATTACAGAAGCAAGATGTCAATAATGCTAAAATATATATATAATTGGCCATGACTGGTGAAGAATATGTAGTTGTAGTCTCTGAGGTGGGCCAAGACCACATTTCCAGTATAAAGGATATTTCCAATGCCTGAAAGCATGAAAAATCTCTTTCTATGTGTGCCCCACTGGTTAGGCTGCTCCTAAAAAAGGCCCTGTCTTATAGCAGTTTGGAAAGGTTTGAGCTTCAGAGTACAGCATGCATGCGGAAGAGCTCTAAATGCAGAACAAATGCTGCCAGATTAGTTCCATGTAAGGTAATAATTAAGAGCTATATGTCTAAGATCTAGCTCCCAACATCAAAAGGATAACTGAAGTCTAGCCCAGTGAGGCTCAGAACACATATTTGACCTCTGCCTTGCAGTATTTGCTCACCAAACATCTGGGAGTCAGAAAGCCTACAGGAGCCACTTCAGGGAATTGGCTGCAAAGGAAGTCTTGTTCAACAAAAAACTATATTGATTGTTGATCCACTTTGTATCTTTTTTTTTTTTTTTTTGCAACAGATACATAAACTGATTTGTATTACCCAGGGTAATACACCTAGAGATATCAGGCTCCTCATTTTCTGCCAAACTAAAATCAGTACTCAAATCTTAAGGTGAAACCAAGTCCACCAATAATAATTTCATAAACATCAAGGACCAAGAGTATAAGCCCCTAAATAAATAATAAGTAATTCTTCCAATGTACTTAATTCATTCTCCCCAGAATTTCTGTACACACAGGTGGTCTTCTTTCCAGAGACATATGCATGAGGGCTTTCTCTCAAGGAAAGATAAACTATACATTCAGTATTAGGATCAAACTTCCAAAATTGGGATCAAAACCAATTAGAAGACTTTGTTGGTCCCTACCATTGAAAAAAAAAACAACAACAGTATATTCGGAAAAACTATAGGAGAATCTCTAAATATTATTTCTTAAAGATATGTATAGCTAGATAAAAAAATAATCTCACCAAGAAATATCAAGTAAGACAAAATTCATATCTGTTAAGTCTCCCCTAGTCTTCAGAAATGACCCCAAAAGCAGCATCCTGTGGTCAAGCATAAGTCTCCAATGGAAGCTGCTTACATCATTCCCACTGCAGCTTGCTGCCCTCCTGTCCCAAAGGCCTCCCCTCAACTAAAACAAGCTTCAAACACTTAGGGCAAACCCCACTTTTCAAATCACCAGAGCAAGACTGATCAAAAGCCATCCTTTACCACTTTTCAAACTTTTTTAAAAACTTCATCATACTGGTTGCTGGTTTTCTCTCTCCATCATGGATGGTCATGCTCAAGTGTTCACTTAAGGTCGACAAGCATGTGGCACATGATTCACAATATGGCTAGAAGCTGGCAGGATATTGCCCCCTCCTAAAGATGTCCACATGCTAATCCCCAGAACACTTGAATACACAAAGGATAGTTGCAGATACAATTCAAGTGAGGAACCTTAGACTGGAGTAGCCTGGATTATCCTGGTGGGTCAGATCTACTCAAAGGAGCCTTTGGAAGCTGAGAATCCTTCTCTGTTGCAGACAGAAGATGAGGCAGAAGAAGAGGCAGGAGAAATCTGAAGCATTTCAGGGATGCCCAATGAGGGAGTCAGCCCACCATTGCTGGTTCTGAAGACAGAGGAAGGGGACCACACACAAAGGAACGGAGGCAGCTTCTAGAAGCTGAGAACTACCACCCCTGCTCAGCAGCCAGCAAGAAAATGATTGTGTTGTTTTAAGCTGTTACGATTGTGGTAATTTAACAATAGAAAATTAATAGAGTGGTCATTTGTATTAACAGCTACAGTGAATTGCTTTTCTTTAATATTTATTACAGGCTTTCGCCTGGCTCTTTGTGAGTTATTTTCATAACACTAGAATCTGCCTAACTTATTATCTTACCATTTTATTGCTTTTAGTGTCTCATTATCATTTGATTTTTTTAAATTAAGATTTGCCATTTATGATTTATGATCTCTTCTATAACTGGATTTAGGAATCCACCAACTTACCAACTGATCAGGAAAAAAGTTTAACAGAAAAAAATCATAATCCCCCATCCTCAAATTATTTAAGTAAGCACATTCTTTAGCTGTATAAATATAAGTTCTAGTGATGCCAAATAGATTTGGTTGCTGAAATATGGAAGAATCAAATTTCAGGACATGAAAGTTTTAAATTCTTTCAAGTGGGACAGCCACAGGAGCCCTATCAGCAATGTGTCGATAGACTTGGTACAAAGGAAATATAATAAACCGTTTCATTCAGTTGCTAAACCTGTGTCAACAACATATATTCACACTCACTCTCAGAAATGGAATTCGCTTAAAAATAAGATCTCTCAAATTGGATGACTGACCTTACCATTTTCCGAGGCCCAGATTATCCATAAATAATCATGTAATTTTTCTTGAAACTTTCTTCGCTTATCAAAGTTTTGGCGCTTTGAATTCTCCTTTGGTTTTGTTTGTTTGTTTGTTTGTTTGTTTTTTAAGATTTTATTTATTTATTTATTTATTTATTCATTCACAAGAGGCACACACACACACACAGAGAGAGAGGCAGAGACACAGGCAGAGGGAGAAGCAGACTCCCTGTAGAGAGCCCCATGTGGGACTTGATCCCTGATCCGCTGAGCCACCCAGGCACTCCAGAATTGAATTCTCCTTTGAACCAGTTGTAATGTCTTACTAGTTTTCTCATTTACAAATTAGTTATTTTCTTAAGTTTTTATTTATTTATTCATAAGAGACACAGAAAGAGAGGCAGAGACATAGGCAGAGGGAGAAGCAGGCTCCCTGTGGGGAGCCCGATGCAGTACTCAATCCCAGGACCCCGCAATCACGACCTGAGCCAAAAGCAGATGCTCAATTGCTGAGCCACCCAAGTGCCCCCAAATGAGTTAAATAATATATTTGATATGTGTATTAGGGCTCCATGGAAACAGAGACAATAGGAGTTATATAAAGAGATAGATAGTGTGTATTTGGTTTTTTAAATTTTCGTTAGCTATACATCTCTATATATACTACATATATGATAGACTGTGTGTGTATATATATATATCTATATAAAATATATACAAATATATAAAATATTTTATATTTGTATATATTTTATATACACACACAGTGTATATATAAAATATTTGTATATATTTTATATATATATATATATATAAATGCATCTATGTCTATAAAGAGATAGATCAAGGTAGACATAGAGATAGAGATAGGAATAGAGATTGAGATAGAGGTAGTAGATAAAGATGGACACAGAGGGGAACTGGCTCACGTAACTATGGAGTCTAATGAGTCCTAAATCTGCAGGATGGGCCAGCAGGTTGAAAACCAAGGGAAGAGCTAATGTTGTAGCTCCAGGTCAAAGGCAGTCCACTGTCAGAACTCCCTCTTCCTTCAGGAGAGTCAGTCTTATTTCTATTAAGGTCTTCAATTGATTAGATCAACTGATTGGATGAGACCGACCCATAGTAGGAAGAGTAACTTGCTGTCCTCAAAGTCTACTGATTTAAATGTTAATCTCATCTAAAACACACTTTAACAGAAACATCTAAAATAATGTGTGGTCAAATATCTGGGTCCCATGACAATCAAGTTGATACATAAATTTAACCATCACAACATGTGTTCATATTATATTTGAATGAAATTCATGATTTACCTCAATAAAATAATAATAATTATAATAACCTTTAACAACTGGCAGGCCTTTGAGGCCAAGTTAGGCTGGGTCTCTTTCACTTTCCAAAGGCATCACTACACCCCTCCAAAGTCAGCCAGGTCTTCACAGTACCCATTCACCATAGGGGAAGCCCCCAGACATTCACCACTGCTAAGCACAGGACTCCAAGTATCATTTTATTGAGCCATGTCAGTGATCTTCACGTATGTAGGGTAACCAATGGTAAATATTCTCATAGTACCTGTCCTGAAATAGCTTTTAAAAAATTAAGTCAGTATTCACTCAAAATATTGATTAGACATTTACCATAATCAAGTCATTGTAGAGGATATAAAGAAGCAAATATCTCAAAGAACTTAAAATATAGTTGAGACAATATACAACACATCAATTCAACACACATTCTTAAGAAGAGGTCAAGTCCAGATATGAAGTACATTTACCTGGGAAGGTCCACTCTAGCTAAGTTATAAGTCTAAAGAAAACACAATAAGATGCACAGGTGATGGCATTAAAATGTGAAGGACAATGTACCTCTATTTTCAAGATCATGTTAACAAGATTGAGAGGCTAAACCCAACACTAACCAGATAAGCCACGAGGTCTTGTCCACTTGTACAGCACCTAAAACATTGCCATTCTTCACTACAACTTCTCTCTGGGACTTTTTTTTTTTTTAAAGTAGGGTCCATGGTGGGCAAGGAGCCCAAGATGGGGCTTGAACTCATGACTCTGAGATAAAGACCTGAGCTGAAATCAAGAGTCAGATTTTAAACAACTGAGCCACCCAGGAGCCCTCTCTAGGACTTTTTAACAGCCCAGATCAACAGGAAGCCATCTGTCATCTTTTCAAAACCCCACATAAAGATACATTCCAATTTCTCTAGAGATATCAGTGTCAGTAACTCATTTGAGAGGTCCTCCCTTATCAATACAGTTATGTGTACTTTGGACCTGACTAATAGGAACTCTCTTATTCAGTAAACAGAGATATCTTAACTGACTGGCAACCAGGAAAAGGAGCTGTAAATGATAAACTCTGCATAAGTATAGTTCAGTGTCCCTTTATTACAATAGTTTAGGTATTGGCTGAAGAAAATATCTGAAGTTTAAAAACAATTATTTAAAGTGATAATTGCATTTTATTTTATTAATATCATTTGGAAATTATTCATTTCTTTACATTCACTTAGCTCCATGAAGACTGTGAATCAATCAGCACTACTGTCATTTTAAGCATAAAATAAAATAAAGTGGTATTCAAAATAACCACATCTTGATATCTTTTCCAGGCCTTTTCATGCTTCCAACTTTCTTTCCTTACTTGTCCCTCTCCTTGATGCTTCAGTATTACTTATCCTTTTTGGAAGGAGGAGGATAGTGTGGGAGGGTGGAGTGGAAGGGAAATTTTTGTTTTAGTGTTTTGGGGGGATTTCTTGTTGTTGTTTTTGGTTTTTCTTAATTATCATCCTAACACCTAGGAGTCTTTCTTAGTCATCTAGATGAGGAAGATTTTTTTTTTTAAGTTATACGTTGCAGTTTAATAGCAATCACAAATCTGGCACCCAAGATCCAAGACAAGCTCCAAACTAGGGCACAACAGAGAAGGAACCCCACCAAGTCAATGAACTCAAATTTGTGCAGTTTACTGGAAAGCTGCTAATTTCTACAGATAGCTCTAACTCTGTGTAACAACCTGACTTACCACTCCTGAGCATAGTAGAAATTGCAAACAGTAAGGGGTGGGCAAGGGTAACAAGCTCCAGGGGAGGTTATATTGGTTATATTGGAAACAAAAAAACTTACAACAAGCAAACAAAATTACTCAAACAATGAAGCCTGAATTTTATTCAATATTTAGACCCTACCCAGTTTGGTCTAAAAAAAAAACATTACTACCATTTTCCTTCCACTCTTACATGTATGTTTTTACTTTTTAATGTTTCAGAAATTGAAATCAGTCACAGAAGTAACATGTTCTTTTACCATAATAGTGTTTCTTTCCTTTAATGAAATTTGGTAGTGGTAAATCTTACAATGTAGAATAAAAGAAATGAGGTAATGAATATGCGTTAAAAAGCTGAATTGGGTTCACTGTCTTCTGTATTGAGAGTTTCAACATTTTATAGAAATTTTCACCCCAAATAACAGTCTTAATTTGACTACAAGAGATAATCTAGAAAATTAAGCTATGTAAAGCACTACATTCCTCACAGATGCCTGATAAATGAACTATATATCCTAAGCATATGGACCTCCCAAAAAGGCAGCCAAGGGTTATCACAAACTGTTGCTAGTGTACATTAGTAGCTTTTATTTTTTCTTGATTAACTGGTGTTTGACATTTTTAAAGACCTACTCTAGGAGTTCCTGGAGGCCCCAGTCAGAACAGCATGCAACTCTTGATCTCAGAGTCATGAATTTGAGCTCCACATCGGGTGTAGAGACTACTTACATAAATAAAAGTTTTTTTTTTTTAAAGACTTGCTCCAGTGAAGTTTAGAGGCTTCATAGGTTTTAAAGTATAATTTTTCAGCTTCCACACTTAAAAATGTACGTGTCTTTTCTCTTTCACTTAATAAAGAAGAGCTATATGCTCGAGCACACAGTTTCTTGGTGGTTTCTCTTGCTTTATTTTGGTAACAGTTAACTAACCTTGTCCTCAAGCTATCCTTCCTTCAAGTTAAAAAATCTAAACTACCATTTAAATGTTTATAAATCTATCTGGCACTGTGATCAACTAACATTGCATGCAAAGACAAAGGAGATGCAAGCCCTACTCCCAAGGGGCTCAACAGGGTGTTAATATAAAGGTCTTATTAAGGGCTGACCATTAATCAATAAATTTCTCGTGAAATATACTCCCATAGCTTATTCCAATTTTGATAAACTGAAAGACACTTCTACAGACCACCTCAATTTCAATAAACTGAAGTACACTCTCAAAGCTCACCCTAATTTCTACAATATCGTAAGAATATGCAGAATAGAGTAAAACTAATAAGTATATATTATCATAATTGCTAACCACATATCAGAAAAGGCCTCTCTTTGGAAAAGATTTTCAGTATATGTGAGTATAGTTTAAACATACACACACGTGTGTGTATTCTTGTGATCATTCCACTCCCTTTCTCCTCATTCCTGAAAAGCACATTTGAAGGAAAGTAAGAGTTTAGGAATAGCCTTGAGTACACTCATCAATTCCAGTGAATCATTCAAAACCTTATGGTTTTACTATTAATAACAATTTATTAGTGACACCTCACAAGATCCATCCACAGTGGACACTGCCCAAAGAATCCAGTCTAGTGTAAATTCTACTTATGAAATCAATAAGACTTAAACTTGAAAAGGAGTTAGAGAAAGTTAAAACATTCACTGCATGGAAACCTCCAGGAGCTTAGCTATTACTTCTATTAAAATAAGATTCATCTGACCTAGAAATTATCCATGAATACATGCAAAGAAGAGTAGATCCCAAACTCATCAAGGCAGATATGCCAGTTCAGCCACTGGCTCTTCTTTCAGCCTTCAATGAAGTTGTCTTCCCCTCCCCAAGTATATTCTGTTTATTATTACTGTTTGCTCAGCAGGTACTGGTAGCCAGGGAGGTCTGAGCAATGAGGCAGAGAAGAAATGGTTAAACCAACAGTTGTTTCAGTCGCTACTATACAATTCTCAGGTTTTCTTCCCAACTGTGGGTATCACAGATGAGATTGGCCCCTCTTAACTAACCATGATCTGGCCAGGTCTTCCTTTTTCCAGCACTCCCTCATGGATCTTCTCTGTGATGAATAGTTTTTGTTTTACTTGATCCCAAGAGCAGTTAAGCCTAAACCATGTATATGACCTGGACTGTCCCCACCCACAGGATGAAGAATCTTGGTGTATATCTGTGCTTTCCATGGAAAGGCTGATGCAGCTTTCAACTCCTACCTCCCTTTAGTCTTCCATAGAAAATACCAATTTACAGTTCTTGCCTTTCATTAATATGAAATACATAAATAATTTGGAATATTAAAATTAAAATAATATACTTCCTAATTTCAAACTATACTATAAAGCTATGGTAATCAAAACAGTTTGGTTCTGTCATAAAAACAGACAAATGTATCAGTAGAACAGAATTGAGAGCCCCAAAATAAACCTAAGTATATATAGTAAATTAATATTTAACAAGGTAGCCAAGAATACTCAATTGAGAAAAGACAGTCTCTTCAATAAATGGTGGTGGAAAAACTAAACATTCATATTCATATGCAAAAGAATGAAACTAAATCCTTATTTTACACCACTCACTAAAGTTGATTCAAAATGGGCTAAAGACCTGTAAATATGAAACTCCTAGAAGAAAACATAGGAAAAAAGCTCCTTGACACATGCCCTGGCAATGATTTTTGGATACAACACCCAAAGCACAAGTAACAACATTAAAATTAAACAAGTGGAAAAGCATCAAACCAAAAAGCTTTGACACAGAAAAAAAAATCAACAAAGTGAAAGAACAGTCTATGGAATGAGAAAAAAATATTTGAAAGCTGCATTTCTGATAAGGGATTAATATCCAAAATATATAAAGAACTCCTACAACTCAAGAGAAAAAAACCCAATTAAAAAAACAGGCCAAAGAAAACCAAAAAAACAAAACAAACAAACAAAAATAAACAGGCAAAAGACCTAAATGGACATTTTTCCAAAAATGAGTTATGAATGTCCAGCAGGTACCTGAAAACATTTTTAACATCACTAGTCATTAGGGAAATACACATCAAACCACAAAAGGATATCACCTCACACCAATTAAAATGACCATCATCAAAAAGACAAGTGATAACAAATGCTGGCATGGATATGGAGAAAAGAGAACCCACCTGCACTGTTGATGGGAACTTAAACTGGTACAGCCACTATGGAAAACAATATGGAGGTTCCTCAAACAATTAAAAATAGAACTACCGTAAGATTCAGCAATTCCACTTCTGGGAACATAGTTAAAGGAAACAAAAACACTAACTCAAAAAGATATTTGAACCCTCATATTCATAGCAGCATTATTTATAATAGTCGTGACATGGCAATGATCTAAGTGTCCATCAATAGATACATGGATAAAGAAATTGTGGTGTGCATATACAGCGGAATAGTATTCAGTGATGAAAAGGGGAATCTGCCATTTGTAACAACATGGATGGGTTTTAAAGGCATTAGACTAAGTGAAATTAGTCACACAGAAGAAGCCAAATACTGTATGATCTCATTTATACATGGAATTAAACAAAACAATACAACGGAACTTATCAAAAAAGAGACTAGATTTGTGGTTATCCAAGGCAGGGAGCCAGGGGAGGACAATATGGAGGAAGGTGGTCAAGGGGTACAAGCTTCTGTTATAAGATAAATACTAAGAGATGTAATGCACAACGTGAAAACTGCAGCAAACACTGCTGTGTGATATATAAGAAAGTCATTAAGGAGTGAATCTGAAGAGTTGTCATCAAGAGAAAAAAGTCTTTTTTCTTTTTTTGCTTTTTCTTTTACTGTATCTGTATGAGATGATGGATGTTAACTGAGCTTATTTAGGTAATTGTTTCACAAAATATGTAATTAAAACATTTATGCTGCACACCTTAAAACATACAGTGATATGTATCAGTTATATCTCAATAGAATAATAAGAACTAGTTAGCACTTACTATGTGCTGGGCACTGTGCTAGGTGTTTCCCTTATATTGTTTTATAAATCTCAAGAAATCTATGTATTTACAGAAGGGAGAACTGAGATTTGGAGAGACTAAGTAACTCCCTCAGGATCATACAACTAATAAATGGCAGAGTTAATATTCTAATCTCTGTATCTCCAACACTCAAGTTTTATTAACTATCTCTTCCTACTTCCTCCAGCATAAATTTCCTACCCATTTTAGATATAAGAATGTATATCTAAAAGATGTATCATAGAGATGAGGGAGCAATTTATTTTTCACAAAAAAAAAAAGGGTTATTATAGAGTGAGGTAGAGAGGTCTCGTGGAAAAGGTACTACTTCTGTTTTAGTCCTGAATTTCACATACTATGTGTCACGGCAGGGCTACTGTTGTGCTTCCCTGGACATCAAGTTCCAAATCTAGAGAGTAGATTAATAATACCTGCTCTTCACACTGCACAGAGCTGAAAAACTAAAAATGAGAGGATGCATGTGAATAAGTTATGACAAAAATTAAACAAGCACTACAACTGATATTATTAAAATTTTTACACACATCTATCTAGAAATGTGGATTACTCACAAGTACTCAATATTGGATATTATGTTCACTACTGTTGATATTTCTAATAGTGTGCCTTACATGCTTTGCCATATGGTAGATATTTAAAAACTATCATGTTGTTGGATTATAATAAATATGTGTGTCAACCATCACAGTCAGAAAGCTGGTATTAACTGGCATCCATTTAAAACAAGAGATTAAATTTATTTCAAAAATAACTGTTTCCAAATTCTATCTTTGACCAATCTGCCTGAATTTGTTTGGGCCAATAAGAACACAGGTTTGCCGCTGTGTTCATTTAATTAGTAACCACAGCAGGTTCTACCCCTAACTCGGTTTAATGGACTCCACCATTTACATCCAATTTCCACACTCCATTCTGAAGGCAGAAGGGAAGCACCTTGAGAAAGAAGACAGAAGTTCTGATTCTTCAGTCTCCAAGAAAATGCAAAACAATTTGCCCCACTGTGTATGTGTGACATGGACAGATCCTCAGCAAATTACTGAAGGTATAGGAGCCAAAACTGGAAACCCAAAACAGGGCACTTGATGGCTCTGTACAAGACCACTTTCACTAGGGAGACTTTACCTGCTGGATTTCTTCTATAAGCTCAGATTTTGTTTTTGTTTCAAACAAGTCTCCCCAGAGAAAATATTTATTCATCTTACTAGGTACTTTGACATAGGATTTCCATGCTAAGAAAAATGTATCTGACACATCAGAACAGCAATAGAAACTATCACAGATGATGCCAGTAAAAAAAAAAGACTCTTGGCATTTTTTGAGAGCTACACCTCAGAGACCATTTTCATGGCATCTTACATGAAAAAGAAAGGGAAAAAATGAGGCAATAAGTACTGTTCTCTTGAGTTTGTAAAATATTAAGCAAAAAATATATAGATGGATACACATATTAACAACAAAATTGGAGAGGTGGAACTGCAGAAATAGGGTATCTTAGTACCTTGGTGCTCAATATTTTGATGGGAACATTTTAAACTGTGATGACTTTGTTATTTGAAGTTAAGCATCTTCCTTGTTCTTTTCCCAAATATATTTTCCACTTCAATCCTCTGCTATAAGTAAATAAAACTCATTAATGTGAGGTCTAGAAGACTGAAGAAGGTCCTGTTTGTGTAGCCCGTGGCTGAGGATCTCCCAAAGACTCATGCTCCCTCATTCATGGTATAGGGTTGTTGCTGGGAAGTGGTTGCACCACCAGGGACTACCTGCCTCAACTCGCTAATAGGGAAGTGAGGCCGTGGGACTAGTCCTCAAAAGGAAGGCACGTGTGTCACTCAAGGACCAAAAATCTTAAAGAGCAATTGCCCCTTCTTCACTCTTTTTCCCCATTCTCTGGCTGAATGCAGACGTTTCACAGGATGTGCCACAAGATATAAAAAGCCTGGGTATCAAAATCACCAGTTGGGAAATTAACCACCCACATGACAAGGAACATGTGAGGAGGAAATAAATTTCAGTAATGCTAGGTCACTGAGAGTTTGGTGTTTGTTACAGCAGCTACCATTATCCTAACTAGTCCAATTTTCTATTTCAGTTTTCTTTGTATTATACAGTTTTTCCTTTTGATGTGTCTCTTAATGGGTCTATTCCTTTCTAACAAAAAATTTCATTCTCTGATCTATTCCTGGCTTTTAGGTACTGTACATATTGCCAAGAATCTGTCCCTCTGGCTTACTGAAATAATTAACTATACTTTTCTCCATTTACCTGTAGCAACTTGGCTTACCATACTGGACTACTATTATTTGATGTAAGTGATTATGACTGAATAGAGTTGTAATGTGGGGCATAAATGTAAGTTTAAATATTGATTATGAATAACCCTGGACAATGACACACTTTACCTCTGATTCAACATTTCATGCTTTCAATAATTCTCATCTTTGCTTGTTTTGCCAGGTCACAGGTGATGATGATCAATTTGACTTCCAGGGCAAGTCACGAGAGATCAAAGATGTTTAAACTTTTTGCTATTTACACTTTTAATATTTTAATACATAAAACAGAGTTTGATGTATGCTCAGAATGTGCTCATTAACAGATTTACAAATAAAATAAACTTCCATAGGCATGTGTGAACATTCTTGTCCAGAAAAATAGGCTATCTAAATCTCTCAGTAAGAAGAGATAAGTTAAACGAAGTTAAATTTTGTTAACTGGAGTTTAGATTGAAGTGATTTGTAATTAATAAGTTCTTCTCTCTCTTAATAGATAAAGGTGTTTTAAGTCACTTCAACTCACACTTTGGAGAACCCTGTCCTGAGATTTTTTTTCTGTTTAACCTGTATATCCACATCACCTATAGCCACCAAGGAAAAACAAAATTCAGAATCAATTAGTTAAGCAAAAGTTCAAATTAAAACTAACTTCTAAACTTTGTTTTCTAACAAAGACCCAATAACCAAACCAAAATTCCTAACTTTAATCACAACTATGAGTCTTTCAAAAAAATCCACAAAAAAAAAATTGAACATCAATCATCCAAAATCATGGGTAGATAAACAATGAAACCAATTTATATTTGTACAGGTGTCTGCTTCTCTTCCATAAATTGGCATGCCCAACTATACAGAAGAGATTTCTCTTCTGCAATAAAACATTCTTACTAATAAGCCTACCTATTTCTCTACAGAGAGGTCATAAATCTGAACATATGCTAGTAAGCAAGGCAAAATTGGCCAATAGGCACACTAAGGAATAAAAATGGGAAAATTCATTAATGATCCTTTTTACATAGACAAAGTAATTGTCCCATACTAAAACTATAGTGCTATTAAAATAGAAATTTTAAACACATATACTTTTCCCCAGTCTTACATTTCACACTAGACAGGCATGTCAGTTAACTTCTCTGATATAGACACAAAGATATGTCTATGTACCTACACAATTCAATATTTGGCATTTCAAGCATAAGGGTAACATGTCAGTTTTCCATTTGTTCTTCTATGTGGACATTAGCTAACTTGGGGTTAACAGGGACAAATATAAGCCTTTTCCTGTAACCCTAGCATCACTCAATTCTGTCATTCAAAAATGTCCTTCTACATGATCCTTGAAAACAGCTGCAAAAAACTGCTCTCCTTTATGGACAGAACAAACCACCACCTAACCCCCACTGAACTGATGCACTGAGTTCACATGGTCAAGATGCAGAGCAAGAGGATAAAAGGAAGTGACTCAGCATTTGGGAACTGTGACATCATTGGCAAATTTAGTTTAGTTCTCTATAAGCTCTAACAAGAGAATTCTTCATTAGCAAGGTCATTTTCAAAAAATGAGAAACATTGGCCACATTAGCACAATTTTCATGCAGCATTACATATACTGGTGTTCCCTTCCTGGGTAGCTCAGCCAAAATGCATTTTCTCAACAGTTCACCTCCCAGCTGAGGCTTTGGTTACTCCTGGCAGTGGTGGGTGTTGAGGGCAAAGTAGGTAGAAAACATCATCCCCATCAAGCCACCGAGCAGCAACCAGAGCCTAACATGCTTTATATTTTTTAACAAGTTGCCATCTAAATGATAAACAACTCTGAAAATCTACTGGGTGCTATTAAAAGCACCGTTTCCAGGCATGGATCTCCAGGTTGGCCCACCTGCAATGCTGGATATGGTAGTGACTTGGTTTTCCATTCACTGAGGTGTTCGAAACATCGAATATACTGCAGTGATTAAAGGAAATGTCTTTTTGGGTTTGCAAATTGTTTTAAAGCTAAATGTTGTACAAACAATGCTTTCTTCTCCAAATATCTGCATGGTAAATTATCTTACAGTCATGCTAGAGCCAAGCTAAGTGACACAGATGAGAAAAGCTTGATCTCAGTTTCCTCATTCTGTCCTGTTGTTTTTCCAGGTCTCATCAATTTATCCTAGTAAGCCTCCAGTCAACATTAGTAGAAGCAGTTGCTTCTCTTAAAAATTACAGTCATATTTAGACATGTTTTATCCTTTGTAAACACTCGCTTCAGGTGAATCTGACATATATGGTCAAAATATTCCTAAAGAACCGTTGGTAAACTGATTTTTTTAACAGAGAAATTTAAACATGCAATGGAGAGTGCTCATTATTTACAGAAACTCTAAGACTAAATCTTTTGTAAAGTTCCTTTTTGCAATGTGAACATCCAGGCCTGATTTATCTATATTGTAACTCCCAATCTTCATATATCAAGTATATTCAAAAAGTGCCTACCACAGCACATGGCAGTGGTCATTCAATACATATTCTGGCTTAGTGCAGATTCAGAAAATCCACAGAATAATCTATATATATATCATAGTGTACCCAGATACGTTTTGTAAAATTATGTACAAGTTTCTGACCTTGGATAATTTGGGCACATTCATGATATTTCAGATATTAGATGACTACATGGAATTTTTGAGTTTTAGAGAAATCTTTGAATTGAATAAACCAGCAGAGAACTAGTCACTTGGGAAATCAATTTCCAGATTCTTGACTTCTATGCGTAGTTTTTCCCAGAACTAATCTTCCTGTAGCTGAGGCTTCCTGCCAGTTCTTCCTACCTACTCCTTTTCCCCCATGTAAAAACTCAAGAAGTAACAAACAAGAAGACAAGACAAAATAGCAGTCCTCAACACCTTGTTTAATCAAGATACCATAACCATCTTTGTCTAAATTGTTAAAAGAGGGATCCCTGGGTGGCGCAGCAGTTTAGCACCTGCCTTTGGCCCAGGGCGCGATCCTGGAGACCCGGGATCGAATCCTACATTGGGCTCCCGGTGCATGAAGCCTGCTTCTCCCTCTGCCTATGTCTCTGCTTCTCTCTCTCTCTCACTGTGTGCCTATCATAAATAAATTAAATTAAATTAAAAATTTTAAAAAATAAATTGTTAAAAGATATATTGCTAACTGATATTCTCATGTAATGATAATTTATTTTAAAAATTATAATTAAAAAAATAAAAATTATAATTCATTCACATAGTTTTCATCAATTTTATACTAACAATGATTCTAATGATAACCCAATCCAGAGGGGAAAAAATTAATACTTAAAGACTGTGGCTAATGAAATTGAAAATAAATGCAGTTTTATTACTATGAATATTAAATTTTTTTTGATTTATTTATTTATTTATTCATGAAAGAGAGAGAGAGAGGCAGAGACACAGGCAGAGGGAGAAGCAGGCTCCATACAGGGAGCCCGATATGGGATTCAACCCCAGCACTCCAGGATCACGCCCTGGACCAAGGCAGGAGCCAAACCGCTGAGCCACCCAGGGATCCCCTAATATGAATATTAATGAGACACCATGATAGGCTGATTAATAAGAGGTGTTCAAACATAAGATAATATTCTCTAGGAGAAGTGGAATGAAAATAGAGTTTCCAAGTGGTGAAGAACTTGTTCCTGATATATTTTTAAAGATAATACTAGGTATCAAATTAAAATCACATATCCTGATGCATACATTTTAAGGATGGATGTAAGAGCTTCATTTTAAACTGTTAATATTTACAATATACCAGAAATAACATAGTTTTCAACTTACTAAAATTAAAAGAGTAATTACAGTGGAGAAATCTGAAGGACACCATCCTGACCAGATTGATCAAAGTTAACTGACCAACAAGGGGACAACTGGTATTCTGTGACTCCTCATGTGTTACAGTGACACAGCACCACTTTGGGAAATCCTTGTGAAAGATGCATTACCTGAATCTAATCAGATGAAATTTCTGACAAACCCAAATTGAGGGATATTGTACAAAATAACTAGTCTTTACTCTTCAAAACGTCAAGGTCATGAAAGCAAAGAAGATGGAGGAATTGTCTTGGATTCCTACAATAGGTAATCCTGGACTAGATGAAAATGCTATGCATGAAGACAAGTGGTGAAAATTGAATACAAAACTGTAAGTGAGATAATAGTATTTTATCCATTAAACTTCTTGACTTGGATAATTTTTCTGTGATTATGTTGGAAATGTCATTATTCTTTGGAAATGTACACTGAGGTATGTAAGAATAAGAATAATACTTATCCTCAAATGGCTCAAAAGGAAAAACAAAATAGATAGATAGATAGATAGATAGATAGATAGATAGATAGATAGATGATAGATAGGCAAACAGATAATGAATGAAGAAGAAAACTGGCAAAATGCTAATAATATTAACAATGAATTTGGTGAAAGGTATATGAGTGTTCTTTGTACTACTCTGGAAATGCTCCATGAGTTTGTAATTATTTCAAAACAAAAGGTAAATAAACTAAAATCTACCTGTCAAATTAAAATATGGGAGTGACTATATCATTTTCCGGAATCTTACCAGATATTATTGGTCAAAATTTGGCAAAATGCTACAAATTCTGGATTACTTCTCTCTCTCAACAAGATCCTTATCAGTCATACAATTTCTGCTCTCCTGAACTCCTGTTCACGCATTCCCCACCAAGATCTGTATGTTCAGTTTTATCACCTCCTTTCTCAATTTTGTCTAGCAAATTGACACGCTCTGTCTGCCACCTTTTTAAGAAATAGTAAAGGAAGTATCACTTTCTATTTAATAAGCATGAACTGTTTGTCTAGAGAAGCAACAAGTTAATTAAGTTTAAAGACGAATGATCTACAACTAATCTGAGTTTATATTGTCAGCATATGGAGAAAAAAAAAAACCCCAGTAGAAAACAAAATGTATCCAAAACTCTTTACTATCATTAAATTACTTTTATCTATGGCCTATATATATGATATTTCATATGTGTTATATATACTGTATACATACACAGATAATTGAGCATTGAGTACAGTCACAGTGTGATTTTATACCTTGTATAATATTGAAATTTCTCTTTAAAGGGAATGATGTAGCTCTAAATGCATATTTCATCTTTTTATATCTGTGGTCTTGAGTAAGGAAAGGGTTAAGGTATAAGCAGAGGGAGATAGGAGGCCCCTGACTCCCTTGACTAGGCTCACAGGAAGGGAAATTACTGACAAGGCTCACAGAAATCCCAGTTGTGGAGAAATGCTGAGACATACAAAACCAGAGATAAGGGAACAAACCAGACCACCTGGCCCTGGATGTTAGAGAGTATATTTTTTTGGCAGGTACATTGTAATCACAGAAAATGACCAGACTACAAAGTAAGTCATTGAAGATAGTTTCAATAGTCCCTGCTCAAACCAAGACAGCATAAGAATTTCAAGGCCACAAGCTTCCCAGTCACTTCTCAATAAAAGACTGTCAGTGGGGGGATCCCTGGGTGGCTCAGCGGTTAAGCAAGCGCCTGCCTTTGGCCCAGGGTGCAATCCTGGAGTCCCGGGATTGAGTCCCACGTCGGGCTCCCGGCATGGAGCCTGCTTCTCCCTCTGCCTGTGTCTCTGCCTCTCTCTCTCTCTCTCTCTCTCTGTGTCTATCATGAATAAATAAATAAAATCTTAAAAAAAAAAAAAAAGACTATCCGTGAAAGCCCGCAGTGGCAACCCTTTCAGGACCCCTCTCACCCTAGAGAGCTTTTCTCTTTACATTCTCTTTTCACCATCAGTTAATAAACTTTCACTTCACTTCACCCTTTTGTGTCCATGAGATTCATTCTTCGACTCCATGAGACAAGAACCCAATAACCCTGCAACAGTCTCAGAGTATACAGGATAGGTTTTCATTTATCTCCACTCCATTCTTCTGAAGGAAAAAGAAAATAATCCCATTTGACAGATAAGAATACTGGGGCAAAATGAGACAAGAGACTTGAACTGTATAAAATCATATGTAGAGTGACTGTACAACTAAATTGAGGAATTAGCCCTCCCAGGTACCCATCTATATAGTTCCATAACAGATCATGCTGGGATATGCTGAAATTTCCCACTCCCCATACATAGAGACTTCTACATGCATATACATGCTGCATGATATACACATGGATGTGAGCATACATACATGAATATATTTAACATTGATGTTAACATGAATATATCATGACACCCAACCAGGCAAAAACTCAGGCATGAACCAACTCAGGCATGAACTAACACCGATAAAATATCTCCAGAAATCAGTTTATTTCCTTTTGTCCTAGTCAACAAAAGGAGTCAATGAATATGTGAATAGAAGAAAGTGGGTATCTCCAAAAACAAATTCTGCCTCAGGTTGCTGAGATGGCCCATAAGCCACAGACAGTTCAAATTTCAAGACTCAAAGACAAAACGTATAGCCAACAATCCCTGTAAAATCCAGAATAAATGTCAAAAGAAAATTCCTGATACAATGTCTATCTTTCTATCATGCCCAGAGGTTCATAATTAGGAATCAAACGTTGGCTTCTAAATGTTCAAAAGCCTTCCAGCACCTCTTCAAAATACCACAAAATAAAGAGGCACTTTGTTCCCACTGACCTCTTGGAACTCTTACTAAAAGCAAACCAATTCTAACTAGAGGAGCCTAGGTAATATTTCAAAAGTGTTGCTACTCCTAAAATCTCTTTACCTTGTAAGCACCGAATTGCTTCACCTTGGCTGGTAAGTGTCAATGACCCCCAAGAGTCTACACACACACACACACACACTGAGTCCTTTGTAATAGGTGGAGTAGTTTTAACAGTTGCTATTTGTAATAGTTGAAAACCAAAGATTTCCAGTTTGTGACAGTTCTGTGGAGACAGAAAATAAACCTTGCAGTGGAGAGGCTTCTCAGAGATATGACTCACTTCTGCTACAGCTGTATTCCATAAGGGCTACAGAGGGAATGGGTGAGGCTGGAGGGGGTCAGAGAAGGATGGAGGAGGCACTAAATTAGAACTAAAATTATGGGACCTTAAAATTCTCTGATCAGAGAATAAAGAGAAGGCTTCAGCAGGAGACAAAAGAAAAAGGAGATAACATGCTTAATTTCAATGAACCCTATAGGGGAATGTGGCTGACCAATGAGAGGCCAGGAAAAACCAACATGAGGGTTCCAGAAGGGCAATGTGTCTCCCTAGGACTGGTCTTAGCCAAATAATTCAGCACTCACACATGACTGTGCCATCTAATGCATCTTCCCGTCTTCACACCTGTCAAGACCCACATACACAGGTCAGGAGCTGGATAGATACATGGTCAGCCATGAATTACCTGAGAACCGAGAGAGGCCACAAGTTGAATGTGAGCACATTAAGGGTGTTCTGAAGAGACAGGTCTCCCTGTCCTGTGACCAGGGCCCATAGCCAGGTCAACACCACCATTAAGTTCAACCACTTTAAAGAATACCTGGCTTTTGGTGTCTTTGGATTCTCCTTTTTCCTTCTGATTAAAAACAACTTTTGTTAACTTCTTACTATAAAAGCAATGCAATTAGAAAAATTAGAAAATACAAAGAAGAAAACAACAAGCTAGATGCTCACCACAGAGAGAAACATTATTAATACTAGGTGTATAAGTAATAATGAAAACAAAATAAGAATAATTGCCTATATTTATTAATCAATTACTATATGCTAGATAATCTAATAAGCATTTTATAGATATATTCTTATTTAATCTTACTGTAAAACTTGTTTTTAAAAAAAGGTAAGAAAAAAAGTGTTAAACACATTTTACAGACATTTAAAATCAAATGTCATGCTGAATCACTAGGTTATATTGTTCAGGATATATTTGCTTATTTGTTATGCACATATGCATTTATTTAGCAATGAAAAAATTTCCATATTAAAATTTGAAGCCCTCTCATTAAGAAATAGGAATCTTTCCCAAATTATTCAGAGCTTCTGGCAGTAAAGAACTATAGTGTTCTTTATATAAGTTCTGCCCATACCCTGTTGAGTTTATTCTTTAGGTTTGATGCAGTTATGACTGGGTTTCTTTTCTCTCAATTATACTATTGTTTGTATATTTATTCAGGGTTCCCTGTAATTTTGAGGGTAATCAGTCACATTTAAGAAAAAGACCAGAGATTTTCTCGTAAACATGAAAAGCCATAGGGAAATGGAGGAGGGAAGAGTAACTAGAAGTTAATTTGAATTGGTTTCTTTGCAAGACACAGAAATAAGTGCAGATACAGTAAACATCAATGAGCACCCACTGATTGATTTGTCCTGGCAGTGAATTAGACAGTAGAGGGTTATAAAAGAATCCTGTTATTGGGGATTCTTGGGTGGCTCAGCGGTTCAGCGCCTGCCTTTGACCCAGGGAGTGATCCTAGAGTCCCAGGATCAAGTCCCACGTCTGGCTCTCAGCATGGAGCCTGCTTCTCCCTCTGCCTGTGTCTCTGCCTCTCTCTCTCTCTCTCTGTCTATCATGAATAAATAAATTATTTTTTTTTAATTTTTATTTATTTACAATAGTCACACAGAGAGAGAGAGAGAGAGAGGCAGAGGCACAGGCAGAGGGAGAAGCAGGCTCCATGCACCAGGAGCCCGACGTGAGATTCGATCCCGGGTCTCCAGGATCGCGCCCTGAGCCAAAGGCAGGCGCTAAACCGCTGCGCCACCCAGGGATCCCTGAATAAATAAATTAAAAAAAAAAAAAAAAAAAAAAGAATCCTGTTACCACTGACCTTGACATGAAAGAGAGCTTACAAAATGGGCAGGAGGTTGAAAGTTCATGTATGAAAATCTGTTAGCACCTATAGAGATAGTAAATACTAAATTGTGTAACATGACTCCCCCTGTCCTAGGTATTAAGAAAGTGCCTAGAACACTGAGCTGGGAAAAAGAAATCCCACCAAAATAAATAAGCTTATGTTATCACTGAATCAGTGGGCAGCTGGGAGATAAGAAGCCAATATAAACACAGAGATTTTAAAACTCTAACACCAGAATAATATCTTTATGGTGAACCCCAAGTACCCACTAAGCTCTATCACTTTAGCTCCTCAAACAATGAAAACAATCAATAATACTCTTACTGAAAAATCTCAGGGATAAGGAGGAAAGAGGACAATAGATCTATGAAACTGCTTTTCAGAGTTGAACCATGTTGCTAAGATGTGGATACGTCAAAAAGCATGGGGCTGCCTTCTATCTTGAGTCTTAATTTATTCAATTGTTTTAGACACAAATCGCTTTTCTTTGGTTGAAAATTTATTGTGGTTTCACTTTTCCAAAGAAATGAAAATTGTATTGTTGAATAAACAACTTGTAAAGCCATCTATTTTTGCTGGCACTTATTAAGTACCTTTGCTCCCTGTATTGAATTTCAATTTAGTCACTTAGTCCAACACATAACTAGATCTAAACTGATGTCTGGATTAGAATCCTTGAAGGAACAAGGGGGAAAGACTGTTTAAGCACTCCACCTCTACTGGAAAGGTAAATATCCTAGCCTCATGGGGCTGCGGACCACACTTTCTTTTCCCCCATTTTGATCTAGAAAGAAGATGACTAAAGGGGAGGATGGAAAGAGAATTAGTCACTATTGTGCATTTCCTATATGCCTAGGACTGCTCACGTTGTACAAGCTCTCCCTCAAAATGACCTTGTCAAATGGGTATATTACTTCTATTTTACAACTTGAAAACAGAAGCTTGGAACAGTTACAGCATAACCTAGGCATATACATACAGGCTTAGAAACATAAGGGTAGGGGTTCAAGTACCAGCTCTGCTGCTTACCAGCTGTATAATCTTGAGTGAGTTATTCAAGCACTCTGAGACTTAGCTTCTTCACCAATAAAATGGGGAGAAAACTCTTCCTTTTTTTTTGCCAGGAAGCATCTGAGCTATTATTTGAACCTGGCTTCATACTCCTACACCTTTATATATATACACCTGAGTTATACTGCAACTATTCTAAACCTCAGAGTCCCTGTGAAGATTATGTATGTAGGGTACAATGAGGGTCTAGGGACACTGAGGATTAGATATATAGAGCACTTAGCACAGTGCCAGGCATACAGCAAGAATCTGATAGGTGGCAGCCATTATTAGTAATAAATAGCAGCCATTATTATTAAGATCTACATTGATTCATCTGTTTGTCTGTACTTCAATTCTGGATTATCCTCCTGCCTTCTCTGCCTTGCTTTACATTCTAAGACTTCTTCCTAAAGATGCATTACCAGAGCTCCCTCACTGCTGGAGCTCTGGTTATATAAGATGAATGCAAGCCACTAACAGGTGATAGGGCAGGAGGAGAGAATTTCAGGTATTTCTACTCTCTTCTTCCTCTGAGTTACATCTTCTAGCAATGATAGTGACCCTCCATGACTTCAGTTCCTGTTAGGATGCCCCTCTTTCATAGTTCCTGCTCTTAATGGCTTCCTGCAATGCTAATTCCTCCTCTTGTGCTTTCAGAACTAAAGGTGTAATAACTTCCCATTGTTACTAGTCTCTGGGTACACCAACACCCCTAGAAGATCCCCTTAGACCTGGGCCTACATTTGTAAGTTGTTTCTTTGTTAAAATTTCTTGACCCATCTGAGTTGGAGTCCACTCCCTGCCAAACCCTAACTGATATCCAGACTCAAAAATCATAAGTTAGTAAATGAGGGATCCAGCCACCATTGTGATTCATTGCCAGTGCTTTACAAAGCACTCGGCCAATGGCAATTTAAACTAAAGCAGAAGTTTACCATCAAATATTACTAAATAACCATTCTTAAAAGGGAGAGGAGCATTGTTAAAGTATAGCTGGCAATTACAAAAAAAGAATACACTTGATGACTTATTTTGATGATAATTGAAAAATATTCTCTATCTAATCAAAAGCTCTACCTCAATTACACAGGTTGGTCCAAGTCCAGTCCTCAACATAGCACCAACTACAATTCAACTTTCTTCTGAGAAATGTCAATCTAACTTCATTCTGAGAAAGACATTCACAGAAACTTAGAGAAATATGCCCAAATTGTAGGCAGCAGTTTTTCTCAGTCCTTCTGAAAACTGTATCACAAACCTCAAACTCTGGAAACCACCATTATCAAAATACCACTAGAGCAATTTTGCAAACCATCATTTTCAACCATGTTCAGTTAGGACTTGACAGAAGCCACTTTAGCAGGTCTCATTTTTTTCCCTTGCAATTCTAAGTGAAATTGCTAATCAATCCACAGGGCATGAATAAGCATGTAATTACTCAGTTAAAGAGTAATTATATGGGCATTTATTTGTACCCTCCAAGCTCAAAGGATATTGGATGCAGGATCCAAAAGAGGCGTACTGTATGTTTTCAAAGACTCAAATTTGTGTTTGCTTCAGTGTTTCCTTTTTGCTGTTTCTGCAGATCTTTTTATAGCTTTTGTTTTGGTGCACAATTTGCTATGTGAAGCTTAGGCACATTAGATGACACGTTCAAAGTAATGTGCCCCAGTGTTTCACATGACTGTAATCAGTTATGATGATTAGAAGCAATTTTATAAGTGAACCCACATTATTAGTGAATCATTGCAAATTTCCCATTTTGGAATGGAGCAATAAAACAGTAGTCTTGACAATTGCTGGTCATCAACAAGCTCCATGTTGGCAAGACAAGCACGGAGTATGAGCTCTGGCAATCTGGCAACTTGCCATTTTCAATAATTCTATTCCACCAATCCCAACTCCCAGCTGCAATGTCAGCTGGATGCAAAACTTTTACCCATTTCCTGCCCTATACACTGTACCACACAGCCACACAGCTGCTGGCTTTTGCCCCAGATGCTAGGGCGGTTCACTGAGGATTAAGTGATGACTTATAAAAGTTCTTCCTATTAGAGAGAAGTGCTATAAGAATATTTTGGAGTCCAATGTATCTATGAAGAAAGAGGCAGTCTTGGGGCACCTGGGTGGTGCAGCTGGTTAAGCATCCAACTCTTGGTTTCAGCTCAAGTTGTGATCTCAGGGTCATGAGATGAAGCCCCACATCACTCTCCGTGCTCAGTGCAGAGCCTGCTAAGACTCTTTCTCCCTCTCCGTCTGCCCCTCTGCCCCTAAAATAAATAAATAAATCTAAATAAATTTAGATAATTAGAAAAATAAATAGGAAGAAAGAGAGAGAGAGAGAGAGGCCACCTCAGGTATACTTCCTTGTCATCTGTGCCACCCTGCATTCACATGCTATTCATCCAGGCATATTCATCCTTTTGTCACAGTGGCTCTATATTTATATTTACCTTTCCTGTTGCCAACCCCTACTTAGTTCTTGGGTTATTTCCTAGAACATAGGCAAAAATATACTTGATAAATGGGCAAGTGAATAAATGAGTGGATGAATGAATAAATGAGTCCACCTGGATGTTCCAAAATGTTGTTCATTTTGCCTTCTAATTACTCTTCCATCATTGTTCTATACCAAATGTCATGAGCATCCTACAGCCATCAGACCCTACCCAATTTTGCACACACTTGGAAAACCCAGCCTATGGCTGCACTTGGTATCCCTGCTGCCTCAACTAGAGCAACAAGCTTGACTCCTGCTTTACCCTTATCCCCACTGTGACATCAGTTTTCTATTGCTTTGTTCAAAAAGGCACCCCATGGGACTCCACTCTGCCTTCACAGAGCTCCCCTTCCTGTCTACCCATGCCAGATTCATTGCAATCAGCCACCACAAGAGGAACTATATGTGGTATATAGACATTGCTCAATAAATGTTCACAACTGTCCATATGAACCATTTAACAAATGCTATATCCTTATCTGAGTGCTATATTAGTGATTTAAAATGCACTTGTCAACTTTTACCCATATCTTTTTCACAGAAGTCATTTACATTTTGGAAAGAATAGCAGATAAAGTTAAGCAGTGATATCAAGCCAAAACACAAGGAGAAAAACAGAAAATTTGGCATGGAGATATCAATAAAATCATAGAATTGTTTCCATTTGGAATAAAAGCACAGGGCACAGAGTTCATTCAGACCCTACCTTTTCAAAGCTAAAGAAACTCAGGCCCACAGAGGTGAAGTTCATTAGCAAAAGTCACACCTAATCAACTAGCAGTCTGGGCCATACATTGAGCTTCTGGCTCTATAGATTGTCAGGGAGGGTGGAGAAGGAAGAACAGAGGATAAGCAAGACCAAAGTGAAGTTAGGTTGAACCACTTCATGACAAAAAGAGGAAATAAGAGAGTAACAAAACTTTAAAAATGTTCCCCCCTACCAGTTCTTTCTGCACTGCACCCCTTCACTGATAAGCATAGTGGTATCTAGTAGTTCAGAATTTGTCAAGGTGTGCTTGATAATCTCCCAACCCTCATCACAGGCTGAATTGTTTCCCTTCAAAATTCATATATTGAAATCCCAACCTCTAGTACCTCAGAATGTGACTGTTTGGGAAGAGAAGGTCTTTATAGAGGTGATTATGTTAAAATGAAGCTGTTAACATGGGCCCTAATCCAAACTGACTGGTGTCCTTATAAGAAGAGGAGATTAGAACTCGTAGAGAGAAACCAGGGCCATGAGCATAGAGCGAAGACAAGGAAAAGAGGCAACAAGAGGTTAGCCATCCACAAGCCAAGACGACAGGCCTCAGGAAACCAATACTGCTGGCACCTCAATCTTAGACTTCCAGCCTCCAGAATTGTGAGAGAATAACTTTCTGTTACATAAGCCACCCAGCCTATGTAGTAATTTTTATGGCAGCCTGAGCAGATCTTCCAATTCAAAAGACTCCAATACTACAGAACTATGGAGATGAAGGGGGGGGGGGGCAGGGGCGGGGGGGGCACTCTAAATGAACCCACTGGGCCAAAACCAGATAACAATCAAAATCCTAATTCCATCCACAGCCTTGCTGCCTGCTCCTACAAGCTGGACTGAACAAATGTCCCTTCCCCTTTCTAGGTCTTGAGTCATCCTCTATGATAGGGTGGGGGAGAGATGATATAGCCAGTTCTAGCCTTTGCTAATTCACAGACCTGTTTTGGGGACCAAACGAAATGATAACGTCAAGAAAGTGCTAACAAACATGTAAGGTATTGAATAATTCTTATTCCTATTGTCATGTGCAAAAGAACTCCAACTGCAATTCTAAATCTAAACAGGGCAACCGTCTGCTAAAACAGAGGATTAAAATAGATTCCAGAATCTCCTAACATAATATCCAAATGTCTGGGATACAATTTTAGAAATCCCAGACCATACCAAGAATCAGGAAAATCACAACTTGAATGAGAAAATACAATCAACAGAGGCCAACACTGAGATAAATCTGATGTTCAAATTCTGACAAGCACTGTAAAGTAGCCAGCACAGAAATACTTCATTTTTTAATTTAATAAAGGAATTATAAATGCCTTTGAAACAAATAAAAATAGAAAATCTTACACACAAAAAATAAAGATATAAGAACCCAATGGAAATTACAGTACTTCAAATGCAATAACTGGAGTTAAAAATTCACTGGAAGTACTCAATGTCAGAATACATAAGACAGAGGAAAAAGATAAGTGATCCTGAAAACAGAACAACAGAAAGAGACACTGGTGAGACAGAGCAAAATATCTAATAGTTTTATCATTAGGGTTCCAGAAGAAGAAGTGATAGAGATAGCCTGAAAGCATATTCAGAGAAATAATTACTGAAAACTTCCCAAATTTGGTGACAGACAAATCTATAGATTCAAGAAGCTAAGAGAACCCCAAACAGAAAAAGCTAAAAGAAATTCACACTAAGATACAACATAATTAAACTTCTGAAAACTAAGACAAAAAAACATAATAGGATTAATATTTTACACGTCAAAGTTTTTTGATATTATGCACTGGGAAGTCTTTGCATACTGAGAATGCAAATAGATTTTTGCCAAATATATAGATATAGACAGATATCAATATAAATATAATACAACATAGCTTTTATACTGTGTCAGGTAATTATGAGCCCTTTGACAATTATTAACTCAATCAACTCTCAAAACAATCCTATTAGGTAGGTATCATTATCCTCATTAACTTGCCCAGGGTCACATAGCTAGCAAATGGCAGAGCTGAGGATTCAAACCCAAGCAGTCTGAGAGTTTCCACTATGCACAGAAGTAGTAGTATAATCAATAACTGAAAAGAACAAGATCTTTAAAAACTATACAATGAGACAAGGAGTAATACAGAACTTGATTCCTGGTATTTTAAGTTTTTTCTTTAAAATATATAGGGCTGGGGATCCCTGGGTGGCGCTGCGGTTTGGCGCCTGCCTTTGGCCCAGGGCACGATCCTGGAGACCCGGGATCGAATCCCACATCGGGCTCCCGGTGCATGGAGCCTGCTTCTCCCTCTGCCTGTGTCTCTGCGCCTCTCTCTCTCTCTGTGACTATCATAAATAAATAAAAAATAATAATAAATAAAATATATAGGGCTGGACATTATGGCTTATACAGACTTAAATAGCAATAACTTTCATTGTTCAGAACTGAGTCTAACCCGAAGTTGTACTTGATGAAAACAATACTTTTTTTTTCAACCAGAATCACATACAGTAAAAGATACCTGTGATTCTTTAAATCATGCCAGTATGTTCAATGATTTTCATTAAAACAGATACACTCTCAAATATGGAAAGCAGATCTCTTAATTCTATTAATTAAAAGGGAAAACATACACATACACATGCAAAAAAAATTAGACAGCTAAACAATACAGGCACACTGAACAATGAAAATATTTTGCAAATTTGAAAATAGTATAGGTGTCAAGATGAAACTGTCCTTTTTTAGGACTGCCGGGCCAATAATATCTTTTTGTTCTAATATGTAATCATTTCCAGAAATGTGGTTTCCTGTAAACCAAAAGGAAACTGAAGTGTTTTGTCATCATAAACTACCCTAACAACTCCCTGTATGTGACAGCACTGTTTATGAGTGACATTTACTCTGGTACTGGAGGAAGTCACTGGGATATACTGAGACATACTAAGTGTCCAATAAATGCAAGTTTGATGGACAAAAGAGAGAAGGAAAGGGATGGAGAGAAACCCAGACTCTGGACTTACCTCTGTCAAATCCCACCTCACTCCTAGAATTCTTGGAGTGATTGCATAGGGGCATGAAAGGAGATGATGGAATTTTTCTAAAACTGCTGTGGTGACGGTATAACAACTATAAATTTACTAAAAATGGCCAAATTGTACACTTAGATGAATTTTATGATATGTAAATTACACTCCAATAAAGCTGTTTCTAAAAAATCTCCCTATTATCCTTGGATTAAGGCCCAAGTTCATAAAAGCATTCCTTGATAAGGCTCCTGCTTCTCTCACATCTTATCTTTTTTACCACCCAAGTTCCCCAGCCCTCTAACCCACCACTCCACTCAGCTTCTGTCTACTGCACAACCTTCAGTTTCCAGAAGATCTGAGGTGGTTTTACAGCCCCATGTATCTGCTCACTTTTGCTTTTACCTTCTGCCTTGCAGTCTTCTTCACTGCAACTGCCTAACAAACACCAAATGGTGTCAAAAACACAGTACAACCTAATTCCTATTCTAGGAAGCTTTCCTGAGCCTCTTGGTAGAATTGGCTATTTCTTCGTGTGTATCCCCAAGGAACCCAGTAATTCAATGTCTATAAATATTTTTTTTCCTCTAAGGTAACAAAGACATCTGCAATTCTATCAAAATATCCATTAGCCCCAATCCTATCCTTCTCAGATCTATAAAGATAATCAGCAGATACACAGAGCCTAACAAGATGCTGATCCATGGTGGAAAGGAGCAAAAGAATAAAGATTGATGTACACAAGTCAAAAAACTATGTTAGCAATAATGAAAAGAATGAATTAAAAAAAAAAAAAAAAAACAGCCAAAAACCTAAGTCAAGAACTAGGGTTTGAACTCTAAGTTGAACCAACAGAGCATCACTACTGAGACTGATGAGCATTCAGTCTCCCATCCCACAGCATCTCCATCTGCTTTTAAAATTACACATCTGTAGAGATTATTCCAGTGAATGATATTTGTTCTGAGGCCATGAGATATCAAGTAAATACTAACCTCTGCTCAGAACACCGGGTAGGAAGGCAGGGAATATATATATTGACTATAGTCAGGTTTCCTTCAAAGGAAAATTAACATTTTAGTACACAAAGAATTAGCATATAACCTGGGAAATTAAATAATCCGTCATTGCAGTCACCAGAGTAAAAGAATTATTATGGGGGTCTCTGTTTGCAATTCAGTGTAGGAAGAAGAAATTTAATCATTCAACAACCATTCAAGCATTTGTTAAACAAATGAAGTATAAAATGATAAGAGAACCAGTCTAGAAGGTGGTAACCTCTGATCTGCAGGTAGAATGTATGCTACAAAAGAGCATAAGTGAATTGCTTCGGGGCCCTTGATTTCAGCAAGTTAACAAAAGATTCAGGGTCAATGATAATTAAATTCATGATAAGTATATGAAATGATCTAAGATGAACATTTCTTAGGGATACAGAATTTCCATTAAGTATTCAATATTAGTTAAGTGATCCTAACTAGTACTTTTTCCTTCTATCCATAATCAAACATTCATCAAGCATGGAATTCTACTTCCAGAATGCATGTTGAATCTGTGTACTTCACTGCCACCAATCTGGTCCATGCCACTAGAGTCCCAAATATAGACAATTCTGTAGTCTCCTAACTGGCTTCCCTATGGCAGAGTAAATTTTTGAAAACATCTATCTAATTAAATTATTAAACCTCTTCGGAGGAAGGGACAAAGTTGCTGATTGTCCTGACTATAAATTAATAACATCTACATGAAACATCTGAAAAGAAATGGGTCACTTTTATTCACAGTAAATTTGTTCTAATAAGATAGAGATGAGGAACATTACAAACGATGTCTACAGCATTAAGTAGAATCAATAAAGACCCAGAAAGCCACTAAGAATATCTGAGTTTGGAACTGAACAGTGATTGGTATACAACTAAGAGAAAAAATGATGCCTGCAATGTTCCTTAAGATCGCCTCTGTGTTGCACCAGTGGCCAACAGCAAGTTCAGCAGCAAGAGAGTAAAGAAGATAGGAAGTAATAATAACAATAAAAAGAATAATCTGGTGCAAATGGACCCCAAATATAGTAGTCATCCCTGTGTAACAATCACCTTTCATTGCAATTTACTGATGTTGCTTCATTACAATACAGCATAGAAGAGGGTAATCTGCAGACTGTACTATTTAAAGCTACGTATTTTGAAGTAGCACATATCACTCTCACAGGCACTGCTAGGGTATCCAAGTCAGATTGTACAAAAGTGAAATGACCTATACAGAAAAAGGGTAAAAGGTAGCAGGGAAAAGTGTTCCTTTTAGTAAATATTAAAGGCATTTAAAATTAGTCTGAATTAAAACATCCTTTGAAGAGGTAACAACTTGTAGCTTTGTTAAAAGGAAAAGATAAAGAATATGTTGCTTCCTGTTTGAAAATACAAACTGGGTCTGTTTCCTACTCTTTCCTTCTCGATCAGCTATGTAAAAACTACATTTGACCCCAGCTACTCTCTATCATAGGACAGTGTTTTGATTATAACACTTAGCCTGATCTGATTTCATTTTATTTGATGCATGTGTTGATTTTCTGTCTATACACTAAAACATGAGCTCCTTGAAAGAAAAGATCTAAAATAATTAATTAATTAATTAATTAATTAAAAAAAGAAAAAGATCTTTCCTGTTTTATTAACCACTGGAGCCCCACTGGGTTGCAAACAATAGTTACTCAATAGCTACAAAATAAATTAATGAATAAATCCTGTATAAATCCATTTAACATAAGGCTAGAATAATAATAGCAATAAAGACTCAAAACTGATTAATAACAACAAGTATCCAAATTGTCTGCTTATTATGAGCTACTCCCTGGGTTAAATCTTTTCTGGCATCTTCTTCCTTAATTCTCCCTAGAGCTAATGAAGTAGAAACATCATCTCCATGTTAGAGATGAAGATACTGAGATGTTGAGAAGTGAAATAAATTACCGGACACTATAGAGCCAATATATGCTGAACCAGAGTTCAAACCCAGGCTAATTCAAAGTTCATACTCTCTACATCACCCTATCCTGACTCTGCTGAAAAAGGCATCTGCCCAGATATTTTCAACACAGATTTCAGTAGTCTCCCCACAGGGGGCCCCCCAGCAAGGAAGCAGTCTTCCCAAGTCAGATCTCATATGGAAGCTAGGCAGAGGGATAGCCAATTCTGTCATCTGAGCCTCACAAAATTATGTTAACTGATGGGTACTTAGAGAATGTACATTTCAGAAGACTCAAATTGAGTACAGATGTTTAGAAGATTAGTGTCAAATTAGAAAGCATTAACCAGACATTAAGGCCAACCAAATTGGTCTGCCTTTCAGAAGCTGGGTCGGGATGGGAGAAATGTGTGCTAGCTAAGTAGGCCAGGTTACTCAGAGGTGGTCCTGTAACTCTGAAATCAGTGAGAGAAGCCCAGCTTTGCCAGAGAACAAAAAAAGTAGGAGGCCTGACCCCTGGGGCTGAAGGATTGAGCTAAAAAGGCTTTCAGATGGGTTGGAAAGAGAATGGATTCTTCTGCGAAGACTTTTCAGCAGCTTGTAGATGCAGCACTAGAATACAATACAACAGAATGTTGTTGTTTTTTAAATTGTGGTTAAAATATATATTATTTGTACCATTAATATACATATATATTACATATATGTAACATGAGATTTATCCTCTTAACAAATTTCAAGTGTGCAGTATATTATCATTAACCATAAGCACAATGTTGCATGGCAGATTTCTAGAATTTTTTCATCTTGCATGGCTGAAACTGGAAACCTTGCACACTATTGGTGGAAATGTAAACTGGTGTAGCCACTGTAGAAAAGAGTGTGAAAACTTAAAAACTTAAAATTAGACTACCATGTAGTCCAGCAATCCCACTTACAGGTATATATCAAAAACAACTAAAATCCAGATTTGGAAGAGATACAACCTCTCCATGTTCAATGCACCACTACTCATAACACTTAAGACATGGAAGCAACCCAAATGTCCATCAATGGATAAAGAAAGTATGGTATACAAATAGCCAAAGCAATCTTGAGAAAAGACGATAAAGCTGGAGATACCACAATCTCAAATGTCAAGATATACTACAGAGTTGTAGTAATCAAAACAGTATGGTAATGGCAAAAAAAAAAAAAAAAAAAAAAAAAGATATAGATCAGTAGAACAGAATAGAAAGCCCAAAAATAAACCCATGTTTATATGTCACTTAAACTATAACCAAGGAGGCAAAAAATATACAATGAGAAAGTCTCTTCAACAAATGGTGTTGGGAAAACTGGACAGCTACATGCAAAAGAATGAAACTAGACCGCTTTCTTACACCATACATAAAAATAGACTCAAAATAGACTAAAGACCTAAATATGAGAACTGAAGCCATAGAAGTCCTAGAAGAAAACATAGTCAATAATTTCTTTGACATTGACCATAGAAACATTTTTCTAGATACTCCTCCTCAGACAAGGAAAATGAAAATAAAATTAAACTACTGGGATTATACCAAGCTAAAAAGCTTTTGTATAGTGAAGGAAACCATCAACAATACAAAAAGGCAATCTACTGAATGGGAGAAGATATTCACAAATATTTGCAAAAGTCGTCAAATATATAAAGAACTTATACAACTCAACACCAAAAGAACAAAAAATCCGGTTTTAAAATGGGCAGAAAACTTAAATAAACATTTTTCCAAAGAAGACATATAGATGGCCACAGACACATGAAAAGATGCTCAACATCACTCATCATCGGGGAAATGCAAATCAAAACCACAATGAGATGTCACTTCACACCTGTCAGAATAACTAAAATGCGCACACACACACACACATACACACACAAAGGAAATAACAAGTATTGGCAAGGATGTGGAGAAAAAATAACCCTCAAGTATTGCTGGTGAGAATACAAATTGGTGCAGCCACTGTAAAAAAAGACTATGGAGATTCCTCAAAAAATTAAAAATAAAATTTTATGATCCAATAATTCCACTACTGAGAATTTACCCAAAGAAAATTAAAACACTAGTTCAAAGAGATACATGCACTTCTGTTTACTGCAACATTATTTATAATAGCCAAGATTTTGAAGTCACCCAAGTGTCCACCCATAAAGTAATGGATAAAGAAGATGTGGATAAAGAGGAATAAAGAATATATATATCAGGGATCCCTGGGTGGCGCAGTGGTTTGGCGCCTGCCTTTGGCCCAGGGCGCGATCCTGGAGACCCGGGATCGAATCCCATGTCGGGCTCCAGGTGCATGGAGCCTGCTTCTCCCTCTGCCTGTGTCTCTGCCTCTCTCTCTCTATCTGTGTGTGACTATCATAAATAAAAAAAAAAAAAATTAAAAAAAAAGAATATATATATCAGAATATTATATATATATATAAAATCAGAATATATATATCAGAGTATTACCCAGCCACAAAAAAGAATGAGAGCTTGCTGTTTGTAACAACATAGATGGATTTAGAGGGTATAATGCTAAGTGAAGTAAGTCAATCAGAAAAAGACTAATACCAGCATTTCACTCATATGTGGAATTTAAGAAACAAAACAAATGAACAAAGGAAAAAAGAGGCAAAAAAGGAAAGAAAGAAAAAAGAGATAAACAAGCAAAGAAACCATTCTTAAATACAGAGAAAAACTGGTGGTTGCTAGAAGGTAGGTGGGTGGAGGATGGGTGCAACAGATAAACGGTATTAACAGTACACCTATCCTGATGAGCACTGAGTTCCATTTATAGAATTGTTGAATCATTATATTATATACCTTAAGCTAATATACCACTGTATGTTACTTATACCTCGATTTTAAAAATGTGGTATACAATGGAATATTGTTCTGCCTTAAAAAAAGGAAGAAAATCTGGAATGTTTTTTTAACCAATAATTTGATGCTGGGGATATTAAGACTGTCTTAGAACTCCATTTTTTCAATAGAAATCCACTTTTCAACAGAAATTTTTTCAACAGAAACTAGGAGAAATGAATGAGATCCTACTTCTTCAAGGACATATTCATATCATCCATCGATGTGTTTCTAGAGGAGGCAATGGTCTCTGAGGTTCTTTAAACCTGTTTCTTTATTTTCATTCAGTGGTTTCATTGCATTCAGAAAGATTGAGTGTATTTCCAAATTATGAAATCTCATTCTGAAAATTGCTTTTGGAATATATGTGTTGGTCATCAAATGATGCTGCACACATATCTGCTTATAA
The DNA here is from genome assembly GCF_011100685.1 of Canis lupus familiaris. Taxonomy (NCBI): domain Eukaryota; kingdom Metazoa; phylum Chordata; class Mammalia; order Carnivora; family Canidae; genus Canis; species Canis lupus. Next base: position 44,551,747 of record NC_049235.1, read on the forward strand.
GACTAAGTGGGAATAATAAATCCTCAGGTAAAAATATTGAATCTTGTGTAGGAATATGCTGAGCATTCACCTTCCCAACTGCAGGAGTCATGGCAAACATCGTTAATAAATCACAACCTTAGAGTCCTTAATCCATCGCTCATAATAGCACTCAAAAATGATGGGCCTTCCCTATCATGAGTAATTGTTTGGAAATAAAGAAGTAGATGAGGCAGCATAGATTGGCAGTAAAGAGCACTGCTCTTAAGTTCAACAAATATCTACTGTGTGCTGGTTTCCATCTGTAAAATGGAATTTAAAAAGTCCCTAGTTCATTATATGGAGGTTATAGAGATTAAATAATTCAATTAAGCAGATAGTATTTTATTTTTAAAAGGAAATGCTAAGTACTACTCTAGGTGCTTTTCACATATCAACTCATCTAATCCTCAAACAATCTTATGAGAAAGAAAGTATCCTTATCCCCTCTTGGGAAATAGGCACACAGAGAAGTAAAGTAACTTGCTCAAGGTCACAGAGCCGGTAAGTGGCAGAGGCATGATTCAAACCTAGGCATCTTGGTTCCAGAGTCCACATGGATAAGCCACATGTGTTAAGAAGACAATCTCCATGTTCATTAGCTTTCTGCTAGGACTTCCTGAAAGTGCATAAAAAATATGTGCATGCTTTGCTTTGAGATCTCCATATGAAAGCTACTAGAAAAAGACAAAGAAATATTTTATTAATCCAAACACCAGCTAAGAAGAAATATAAGCAGCAGAATTTACTGGACCCAAGTCCTATATAATGATTTTGCCACAGGTCAACAACTGACCTGTATTGGTCATTTGGTCTCCATCTCCCTGACAGGTGACAGGTAGTACCAATACTCTTTAAATAATAAGACCTCAAAAAACTCATCATATCCTGACAGTAGGGGAGAAATAATATGTATATCACCATTTGGAGGTGGAGGCCTAAGTAAATGTTCCAGGAGAGAGCTCCTTTAGGAAAAAGTAGCCTTTGTCACATGTGCTTAGACTTCAGGCAGGAAGTACCCAGAAGTACTCTTCTGCAGATGATGAGGCTTCCAGCCAACCAGATGCTGGCTTCTTCTAGCAAGTCAATCTAGCATTCTGCTGGCACCTCAGCATAAAGCAGCACAGATCCACTTCATCACAAAATTTCAGGTGAGTCACTGGTAAAAAGTGAGTCCTTAAGTATCAGGGGTTAAGACTTCAGGAAGCAATTATTTTTCAGAAATAATACTTGATTTTTAAAAGTATGGAAATTCAAGCTTTATCCTGAGCAGAATTATTTCAAATCTGGCTTAATTTCCACCTACTAATATAATTATGATGAATAATCTTGATAAAAGTACTTTGAATTTGTCTAACACCTCCTAGATGATGATTTCCAAGCCTTCAGTAAATCCCGAGAGCAAGATTATTAGTTTTTTTTCTATATTTCACAAGACCTTTGGGTTGATACTCAACAAAATGAGCCACAAGTGGGTTTTTCACTTTCCCAGTCAAAAAAATATTTATACCTATGACCAGCTTGCTTTCTTGACTGTGGTAGTTTCCTACTGCCGCTGTAACAAATTACCACAAACGCAGTGCTGAAAACAACAATTTTCTTATCTTGCAGTTCTGGAGTTCAGAAGTGTAATATGGGTTTTACTGGCCTAAAATCAAGACGTTAGCAAGGTTACACTCCTGATGGCTCTAGCGGAGAATCCATTTCCTTGCCTCTTCTACCTTCCAGAGATTGCCTGCATTCCATGACCCATGGAGCCTCCCTCCATTCTAACACCAACCAACGTGACATCTTCAAATCTCTCCTGATCGTCGACATTCTGCCTCTCTGGGATAAGTAGCTTTGTGACTACATTTGGCTCACTGGATAATCCAGGATAATATTCCCATCTCAAGATCCTTAACTTAACCAAGTTGGTCATGTATTCACAAATTTCAGGGACTAAAATGTGGACAACTATGGGGAGGGCATTATTCTACCTATCATATTGATCCTTAATACTTTCTTAAAGTCTTTTCTTCTGCCCTATGAGGCCATTAAATGTCAAAATAACTGAATTCTAAGTTATTTTTGCAACTGTATATATCCAATCTTTTGACATCATCATATCTAATAATTCAACTTTATAAGTTGCAGATCTTATCTAATAATTCGATTTTATCATAAGTTATGTCAAACTACAGCCAAGAATATTGACATTATAATACCATCTATATAAACAGGAGGACAAAAAGTATGGCAAAAATTTTTTAATTTTAAGTTCTGCCTTTGTATATTTATATTCCTATAGATTTATAGATAATTGAGATTTGGTAGCTAAGGTTATAAGTAAATTTTAACAATATAACATATCACTTGTCTTTAACTGGTCCATTTCACATACTTTAATTATAAAACTCTTTGCTAACAAAAACTCAATTTAAATTAATTTGCTTCATACTCAAATGTCTCAATAATGATGAATCTAAAGCAAGTCTTCTCTCTGGATTTTTTTTTTTAAGATTTTATTTATTTATTCATGAGAGACACACAGAGAGAGGCAGAGACACAGGCAGAGGGAGAAGCAGGCTCCATGCAGGGAGCCTGACATGGAACTCGATCCCGGGTCTCCAGGATCAGGCCCTGGGCTGAAGGCGGCACTAAACCACTGAGCCACCCAAGCTGCCCTTCTCCCTGGATTTTGATCAATAATACTTTTACTCAAGGATAAAGACTTTTCAGACTATGATCTACCTCAAGTGACAACATTTTATCAATGCTTTAGTTTTAAAAGTATATCTGCCTAAAAGCACTTTTTCTAGACAGTCATGACTACTTTCTTAGCTTGAATAGATGACATACACATATTACTATATATAGTTGTATGTGTCAATACACATAAAAGAAAAGAGGAGATAACAGGGAAAGTGTTAACTGCATATATTTTATCTTTTGATGATGTCAAAGCAATTTAGATTTTATATCTGAGAATTAAAAATGAGACAAAAAAAGAAAGTTTCATATCTTACAGATGAAATTGATGCCTTGGAAGCAGGACAAGAATAGAACATTTCCTGAGTACATTTCATGTTTGAGACTTTGTTCTAGGTACTCTACTAAAACAATCATTCTCAAATATATTTTTTGTCAGTGTCTTAAAAACAGCCTATTATGTTACGTTAGATAACGCCCTTCTAAGCTGTACCACACAATTCATTCACTGTTTTGTCTGATGTTCCACCTGAAGTACAGAGTAGAACATTATTCTTTCTAGTTGAAAATAACCAGATTTATGTGGAGTTTAAGTGTCTCCTTAAAATGTGTCTCCTGAAAATGGCTTTCAACTTGACCCCTGACATGGCAGCCGTTCAGTACTGGTGCCCTGGATCAGAGGTCACACTGAGGTTCTTGCTTTTCAAAGATTTCTCTCTGTCAACAAGCATATCAGTATGAATTCAAAAGAATGAGAACAATTCCATATGACATGCATCTGCCTTTTGTCCTGGGAGCGATTATGGTAAGTTACAAACCAGGAACTTAATGTCAAAACCCTGTGTTCAGTGAGGCATAATGGTCAACTCTCAGTAGCCTATACAAAAGATAAAAGAAAAAAAAAAAAAAAGAAAAGATAAAAGGATAACAATAAATAAAATTTACAGGGACGCCTGGGTGGCTCAGTGGTTGAGTGTCTGCCTTCCACTCGGAGCGTGATCCCAGAGTTCTGGGATCAAGTCCCACGTTGGGCTCCCTGTGAGGAGCCTGCTTCTCCCTCTGGCCTATGTCTCTGCCTTCTCTCTGGGTCTCTCATGACTAAATAAATAAAATCTTAAAAAAATAAAATTTACAGATTATAGGAATGTTCATTGGAATCAATAGGTGTAACAAATTCCTGACATCGAAGATACTAGAGAAGGTTCCACACTACTTTTTTTTTTTCCCCCATGAATATAGGCAGAAGTCAACCAGTCCTTCTTAGTTTGGATAATTCTATGTACTACCCAAAACCAAGAGATTTTGAAATGGGCCTGAGAATAACTCAAATACACACAAACTGCCTAATTGAAATCAAGAACCAACTGTGACAGTTATTGTATTTAGGTGGTGGGTAAAAGGGTGTTCATTATATTAACCTTTTAATTTTCCTGTATTTTTAAAGATGATTTCAAAATCAAGAGTTGGAAATAAAAAAGTAAAATTGAAAAAGGTAATTCGTAAGATACTTTTAAAACATTCAGATTTTGACAAATTTGTATAAATTTGGGGCATATTCACACAAACCAGTTAGTTCATACATATACCCCAAGAAAATGTATATAAAATCTACCACCTGAGAAAATGGAAGTCCACACTGCTTCCTACCTCTTTTGAATGAATAAAATGTGACTGGTGTAGAGTTCAATTCTTTAGAGAAATTTCCTTTTGCAAGTCATGTCATATTGACATATATTAGAATAGCAACTAAAATATTCTAAATCCATCCCCCTTTTCGTGTAACTGTCCTTGTTACACTGTTTTTAAGTCAGAGTACAAACTGCTCCAGGGCTAAGCAATGAAAGAAAAATCTCCCAATTGCTCCTAGCTACACAAAGACAGGTACAATGAACATTCTAATGACTACACACTCCCTAGTGAATTTAAATTTCCCAAAACAATGAATAATCAAAAAGTCTTATGAAAGCTTCTACACAAAAGAAAGGAAATGAGAGCCTGGGCAGCAAGTGTCCAGGAGGAGGGAGATAGAGTCTCACTTAAGACCAACTTATGGATGACTCCCTAACACACCACAGAAGATAGTACAAATGTTGAGGCACCTGGAGGTTAAGTGTCCAACTCCTGATTTCAGCTGAGGTCCTGATCTCAGGGCTGTGAGATCTAGCCCTGCTTCAAGCTCCACAGTGGACATGGACGCTGCTTAAGATTCTCTCTCTCTCTCTCTCTCTCTCTCTCTCTCTCTCTCTTCCTGTACCTCTCCCTCCCCTATCTCCTTCCCTCCCTCCAAAAAAGGACAAAAGCAAATGCATGGAAACATGAATTCCATTTACTATCATAGCTGACCATCCAAAATTCTTTGTTGCTATTAGAAAGTGAAACTAGTGCTCCTGAAAAAAATGAAATGAGAATCAAAAGGAGCTATGGTTCACAGGGAAGAACACTGCTGCTACTGCACAGCACTTATGTCCCGTAGCATTATGCAAATGTCTCCTTATTTCTTCCACTACCCGTGAGACCGTGAGAGTTAAACATTAGAAAGCCTTCTGATTTATAATTCTAACACCTTATTTATTTTGTCTGTAAAACCAAATAGAAAAAAAAAAAAAAAAAAAAAAAACCAAAAAAAAAAAAACTTTTAGCAGAGGTGCAAAGAACTCTGAGTTACTGTGAGTGCCAAACTTTATTCTCCATATATCTCCCTCTTCCCCTTCCTTCTCTCCCTTCCCACCTTTCAGATACACTATCTTCTCTTCTGACTACTTCAACAACTCCCTATTCTGGGATTTTTTTCCATTTTCATCTTTCGATTTTGTGTGCCCCTTTCTGGCAACCTTCAGCCCCCAGCACATGGCCATCCCAGATGGCTATAGTTGGCTCTAAAGAAATAACATTTGCAGGAATTCATAAACAAACCATACAGGAAGTTGTTTTAGAAGTTAGTGGCCAAACTATATAGAATTAGTAAACAAACTATATGGTGAGTTGAGAAAAAAGAATAAGAGGTCTGCTTATCCTTGGCAAACCAATCTTCAACAAGCAGATGAATTTTCAATAAGGGGCTAACCCAACCAAACTTAGTTGAAGAAGGGATTTAGTTCACATACAAGGCTTTAAAAACTAAGTTACCCAAAACCCTCTATAAAACATAAATTGAGGATTATCAACTTCTCAATCATAGTATCTGTCACAGAAAGACCAGCAACTTTGGAATGGATGGATTTGGGCCACCACACAGCCAGGAAACTTTGGGCAAGTTACTAAATCTTTCTGAGCTTTGTTGTTTTGCCTATAGTACGATGATAACACCTGTCTACCAGGGCAAGAAGAAATGTGTGAATATATGTAGAAAGGCTTGTAGTATATATTCAGTAAAAGAATACCATGTAGGTGAGTTCTTGAATATCAGACATTGTGAAAAGTGTTTTATACATGTTGACTCATTCAACCTTTACAACAATGGGGACAGATAAAGTTTTAGTCCTTCCTCCCTGAAGAGATCAGAATCATTGTCAACACCAGCAGTTCCCAAATTTGACTTAATGTTTGATTCACCTGGAGTTTTTAAAAATTGTGATGCATAAGATTCATTTATTTATTTATTTATTTATTTATTTATTTATTTATTTATTCATGATAGACATACACAGAGAGAGAGAGAGAGGCAGAGACACAGGCAGAGGGAGAAGCAGGCTCCACGGTGGGAGCCCAACACGGGACTCAATCTCAGGACTCCAGGATCGCGCCCTGGGCCAAAGGCAGGCGCCAAACTGCTGAGCCACCCAGGGATCCCCTGCATAAGATTCTTATTTAAGAGTTCTGGATGCAGCCTGAGCACTGGGATTCTTAAAAGCTACCTAGGTGTTCCCAATGTGCAGCCAAAATTGAGAATCAGTGTTCTAGAAACACCTTCCCCCTCCAACATCTTCAACATCTTGTTTTTTCTTCTCACAGTCTAGTGGCCCTTATCAATGAATTCACCAATCATTCATTCATGCATGCACTGTAAATTTGGAGAGAAGATAGTCACCATAACAGGGAAAAACTCAAAGTCTAGAGTGTAAATATATGAGTAAGCCAACAATAATAATCTGAAGTGTTCAATCATGCACAAACTGATACTTAATTGAAATGCCTACCATGTGCCCAGAGCAATGCTGCTAGGCTCCGGAGATAGAACAATGGAAAACACGGACACATCATCTGACCTGATGGACTTTCTCATCAGCCAATAAGAACTATAACCAAAGTAAGTTCTGATTGCTATAGAAGAAAGATTCTGTTTTCCAGAATTGTCCTTCCAGCTCAGAGAAGCACTAAGCCTTCCAGCAGACAAGTAGTCAGAATGCACTACAGCAGGAGTACAGGAGGGTGGAGAAGAAAAGTCTAGTACAGGCATAACTGAAAGCCAAAGTGCAAATACTGACTTATCTGCAATGCCTTGAAAGCATCCTACTTTCCCAGACTCAGCCCAGGAATTAAAGAAAGGTTTCCATGAGTTGAGGAACTCTGCACTGAGTCTTCAAGGATGAGTTGAGGAACTCTGCACTGAGTCTTCAAGGAAGAGAAGGTGATACTTAGGTTGGGAGATGGTGCGAGGATCCTCAGGAAAGAGAAAGCAAGGGCAACTTTGAAGCAATGGGGGGGGAGGGGAGTAAATAGCACCCAGATGATCTACCCCATTCCCTCTCCTTCTCTTGAGTGCCTGTCTTCCCCTAGCCCTTTATTCCCCTGTTGGTGGGTTGTTTTTTGATTTTTGATTGATTTTTTTTTTTTTGCCTTACTCTTTTCTTGTTCCTTCTAGGCAGTCTTTAGCATCTTTGACCTACCTTCTCCCACCTGTACCCTCCACTCTACCACTTTACCCTGGGTGATTGTCCTGGCAGCAGGACCAGATTCATCAGCCCACACTCAGAAGGGCCCCTTCACTTGATTTAATGCTCTGATGTCATCGTCCTGAAGTTCTTAATAATTTTTGAACAGCGGGCCCCTGCATCTTCATTTTGCACTGGGTCTTGCAAATTACACAGCAGGTCCTGCCCAGAAGATTTAGGGATTCACCGGTCTAGACAGAGAATTCTGGAAAATAATTTCTAAGGAAGGTCACCTCTGGTGCAATGATCTTTTAAAAATTGATTGAGTTTGTGGATTGTCTACAACCTGTGTTTATAAAAACACTGACTGCTAAATCAAATGTTGACATAAGTGGGTCTTGTCATAGAGGAATAAAACCCCTTTTTCTCTCGAAAAAGTTCTGTAAATCAACAAATTACAATATGGAAACCTCAGACAGAAAATCCAGGAAGTTAACAAGATACTGTCCTTCAGAGCAGCTGTTCATTCAATGCCCCCACGTCTATTCCTCAGTTCCTCTGAAAGAAAGATGCCCCTCACTGCAAAAGAATAGAGAGAAGTATAGGGAAATGACCAAAAATCAATGTTTAAAGAAAAAACACTGGAAGACTGCTGTTGAGATACCCTCAAGCCATGAGTGCATAATTTCTCTTCTGAGAAAAGATTTACCAGTCCAGGGACAAGGGCTGAGAGCAGACCAGCCAATTGGTACTATAGCAGTCATGAAATAATACCACATCTTCACAACAAAGGGGTGAGCTTTTTCATGATTTTTCTTTACTCCACTAAAACACAAAGAGTCCTAGGTCACATTTTTTTAGATAGCAAGGCTGTTTATACAATTAGGTAAATTAAATTTATGATTGACACCACGGGAATGGTTTCTCAGAAACCTTGAAAAATTCTTCTTATTCTCAAGAGAAAAGAATTTTGAGCTTCAATTTGCAAAATCAAATCAAACCCATTCCCTGCTCTGCACCCTCCCTTAGTACCTTGTTCCCCATTTATATCATAGGAAGAACAACACTGGCCAACACCTCTTACTGTGAGATTGTCTTAAGGGCCAAATAAGAAGCTCGTTTATATAAAAATGTTTTTTAAGCTGGGTAAATTAATCACTAATAAAAAGTGTTGCCATTATACATTGGACAGTTCCCTTTCTTCACCTTAACCCCAGATATCCTAAGACCCTCTTTTTCTCACTCAGACTGAGTCTGTCAGCCCCTGCACCACCATCCCCTTGCCTTGCTCCCTTTTTCTTCACCAGCAACATGGCTTTGCACCTGCACTAAATCCCCAAATTGGCATAACCAGAGTGTGACCCTAGCCAAGTCCCCACCTGTCCTCTACCAGTGGTTCTTCTAAACCCCTAAAATGCATGCACTGCTCTGGCTTCCTGGTTTCCTTGAATCTAAAGGATTCCTTGAATCTAAAGGATTCATCCTTTAGATTTCAGTTTGGATACTGGTTACAGTGTCACTTCTTCTAACAGTCCTCCCAAACGCATGTGTGTGTGCACATGCATGCGCACACACAGCAACAATCCTGATGTGATGGCATTCCCAAAATCTTCCATATCTCTCTGGATTCCACCCTATCATAGCACTTGGTACAGAACATTGTAGTAATTTCTTTCAGATGTCTTTCTTTCCCTCACTAGACTGTGTGAGACCCTTGAAGACAGGGCCCATGTTTATTTTTATTTTTCAGGCACTTCAATGGACATAGCTCTTGGCAAAAGTAGGCATTCAGCAGATGTTTTAAAACTGGCAAAGAAGAGGAGTAGGGGAAAAGGGTGATAGTGGACTGAACAGTGCTCCCCAAAATTCATGTTTACCTGGAAAGCCAGAATGACACTATTAGTTTTCCCAGGTCATCATAACATATCACCACAAACTCATTGGTTTAAAAGAACAGATATTTATTCTCTCATAGTTCTATAGCCCAGAAATCCCAAATCCAAGTGTTAGCAGGGCCATATTCTCTCTGCAGATTCTTGATAAGAATCCTTTCTTTTCTCTTCCTAGATTCTAGTGGCTCCCAACAATCCTTCATGTTCCTTGGTTTATAGTTGCATTACCACACTCTCTCCTATTTCACATGCCTTCTTCTCTCAGGGTACCATCCCCTTCTTATAAAGACACCAGTCATTGGATTTAGGACTAGTATGACCTCATGTTAACCAATTATATCTGTAATTTCCAAATGAAGTTACATCCTGAGTTTCCAGGGAAACATGAATTTTGGGAGGGACTTAAGTGACCTATTGGGAAATATTGTCTTTGCAGATATAATTAGTTAGGGATCAAGGTAAGATTGTACTGGTTTCAGGTGTGCCCTAAATCCAATGACTAGTGGCCTTATAAGAAGTGGGAAAGACACAGAATGAAGACTGAGACAGACATTGGAGCCCTGCAGGCCTAAACCAAGGGATATGTGGAGCTGCCAGAAACTGGGAGAGTCAAAGAAAGATTTTTCCCTAGAGTCAGCAGAAGGAACATGACCTACCAACACCTTGATTCTGGACTTCCAGCCAACAGAACTATGAGAATATGTTCCTATTGTTTTAAACCAATCAATTTGTGGTTATTTGCTGGAGCAGCCCAGGAACTAAGGGAGGAGGGGAGTGATGAAGAGTTGATGAAGATGAATGATTGTAACTCTTTTATGAGCTTCCATTTTCTAGAAAAAACAGGGGAGGGGAGAAACTAAGGAGAAATGCATCTGTTTCAAGACAAACTTCAAACCTATGTAATTTAATGTCAACACTGATTAAACCAAAGGAATACAAGGCAGAACTATTTAAATTTTATTGAATCTGTGCCTTAAGCAGGTATGTGAAAGAAAACATTCTTGAATGAACTGGGATTAAGCTACTAGATATTTATGTATTTGTTTGCTTTTAATTTATTCATTCATATGTTTATTTAGTACAGTTTTAAAAAGGAGACCTTTAACTTTTTTTTATCTGGAAATCTCTACTAAAGAAACAAACAGGGATGCCTGGGTGGCTCAGCGGTTGAGCATCTGCCTTTGGCTCAGGATGCGATCTCAGATCTGGGGATTGAGTTCCACATCGGGCTTCCTATATGGAGCCTGCTTTTCCCTCTGCCTGTGTCTCTGACTCTCTTTCTGTGTCTCTCGTGAATAAATAAATAAAATCTTTAAAAAAAAAAAAAAAGAAAGAAAGAAAGAAACAACCTATTCTTGATAAACCAAGGATTCTTGAGGAGATTAAGGAAAGTAAACAGAGAGGTGCAAACAGGAAGTGCAATTTAAAGCATTTATTCTCAGTGGCATTTAGGAACCAGAACAGGGTGGGCCCATCCAGTTGAGCTCATTTTACCTCTGCCTCAGTCCTTTTTCAGAAGTAGTGGAAGATATTACAGAGCTCTGGGACTTTTTTAATTGCCTAAAGAGAAAACCACACCCAGGCCTAAAAGGAAAAGAATCAGCTTTGAAACTAGGAATATGTTTCCAGCTATGGTCACCTAGAAGGCCTTTGTTCTCTCTCTGCAAATACCCTGATGAAATGAAGGGACATATTCTCGTATAATAAAATACCCCCTTCCTTAATAAAACTAACTTAATGAAGCATCATTACAATTTTTTGTTCTAGTGAACCTTGTTTTAGCTTCATTATCATACAAAGTAGACTTAAAAGAGGTTATTTCTGCTAAGTTTACTAATAAAATCCCTTTGAAAAATAGCAAATAGGAGGAGGCTATCTTTTGCTCAATTCTCTGATTTCAACAGTTCTATAATGAACTTTCAGTTTAAAGCTGGCATGAGTAGAATATATTATGTATCAGTGTTGGTTGTCTGCCAGCTTAGAACCATTCTCCACCTTCTCAGTGTGCCTCCCATGGGGATAACTCCCTTGGAATCACTGTAGCCCTCCACTCCCTGCTGAGTTTTTGTTGGAAGCACCAGTAGAAGATCAGAGAGTGGAAAGAGAAGGAAACTGGGGTGAATGGGGTGCTTAGGACATGACCCATCCCAAGATCACTGTTGTTCTGACAGTGCCAGGTGAGGCAGTCCCTTCCATATTTTTCTGAGCTATCTCCAACTCCCAGTCACTTCACCCATCCCCTGCCCCATCAGGCCCAGGCAGTGACAGTTTCCTGCCACTGCCAGTCCCTGGGTGTCTCACTATTCTTCTGGGTACTCTTAACTTTGCCCATTCATATGTAAAGAGCACCTTTATTAAGTGACCCTGTGTCAAACCCTTGGGTTTGCCATTGGTTTCTAGCCAGAGCCATGACTGGTAATGCCAGCATCTGTAAGACCATTTAAAATATGTCCATGTAACCCATATAAGTAATCACAGCAACTCATAGGATGACTTTGCCTTACCTGTCTTTTCTCCACTCCACCTTCATCTGTTGAAAATCTGCCCATCCTTCAAGAATCATCTTTAACGTATTTTTTAACTTCATACAGTTTCTTCTACCTTTGAGCCTCTCTCTTTGTTTTTTTAATTTCATTATTTTGAACTTTACTCTGGTAGTGTTCTCATTCTGCTTTATTTTCATTTGTTCTCAGGTCATATCCCCTTCTCTGGCTAATAACTCATTAAGATCAATGACAGAATGGTACCAATTTTTATGTTCCCCTCCCAACCGGTAACTAGTTCACTGTCAGTATACATATTCACTAAATGTGTGCTGCTGCTGCTGCTGTAAACTCTAGCCAGGCAGGTATCTCCAGTAATTTCCCTATTATAAAACCAAGAACATTTTCATATACACGCATATCTTCATTTTATTTATATATGTATAATATATTATATATTTACATATATGTCCTACACTGATGTTTTCCTGATAAACCAACTTTTCCTTTTCTATTTTGATAGGTATATAGATAGGTCCAGACAGAGACACAGATGTAGGTATAGGTATAGATATAAAACAAGTCTTCACCTTTGGTCAAGTAGTTTTCCAAACATTTTATACATTCTTACACTTCAGTGTCTCTGCTAACACGGAGAACATTTACTTTCTCCCTTGTTCCCTTTCCCTCTAATGACACTGCTCATTACAGCTCTTGCTGGCCCATGACTGGTGGACTGTCCTTTGCTCTCCCAACTATAACAATCCAAAGAGCATCTATGTCTTTGTCTTTAGCCTTCTTCTCAGTCGGCACTTTCTCCTGCCTGCTTCATCATTTATTACTTATGATCATATTCAATTATCTATCTTGAGTTTCATTTTCCTCAACTAGAAAAAAATGGGAATAATTTAGTCATTCACTGAGTCGATTATTTAATAACGACTTGCTAAAGACTGGGCTGGGTGCAGGGAGGCCACGAGTCTGAAGCAGCCTGTTCCACAAGGACCTTGCAGTCTGGTGTGAGGGCGCAGAGGAATAAAAAGACACATACGGTGCGGGAAAGAAGACTCCTCAGAGGAAGGGACCACTGAGCCAAGCCCTTCATTCTAGGTTGGAATTAGATGAAGAAACACCCTCGATAATTTGGTTGATTTTGAGAATTATGGAAATAGGATCAGTCACAGTTGCAACAGCAGAGAGATCCTTTTCACAACTGAAATTAATGTAGATTTGCTTGAATTCTACTGGGTTTAAAGAGAAAGTATCTGCTTTGGTGAGTCTGACTACTGAACTTAATTCAGCTTCAAAATTAAATTACTGCTCTGCTGGAGAGTCACTTAGAGCAGCAAGATGCAGGGGAAAAAATTAACTTAAATTAAAATCACACTTAAAAATTCAGCACACTGGGGCTCCTGGGTGGCTCAGTCAGTTTAAGCGTCCAACTCTTGGTTTTGGGTCAGGTCATATCAGGGAGGTGGGATCAAGCTCCGCATCAGACTCTGCACTCAGGAGGGACTCTGCTCGAGATTCTCTTCCTCTCCCTCTGTCTCTCCCCCCACCTTCTCTCTAAAAATAGATACATACATACATAAAATTCAATACATCATTGAGATCTTACTATGATATTTATTTCATATTTAAGCTGCTACAGTTTTCTCCTTGTACCAAGGAACCCCTTCCATGTTTTTTACCTCTTACATGTTTAGCAACTCTGAGCTGCTTCCATATGTAAGTGAGGCTCCCAAGTCCTGCAGTCCTTTCACTTGACCAAGAAAGATGGTTGTGGACACTGGTGAAAACATTTTTATATTTTAATAAATTTAACTCTGTTTAAACTATGAATATCCAACTTACAAATTTTCAGGTTTTTTTTACATATGTAGGTGTGTGGGTATTTGAATGCATATTATAGAGTCAAAATTTGTGAGCCATTTAGTTGGAATGTGACATACATTTCTCTACAGAAATTCTACCTAATAGTGCCTAGCTTCCCAGGCTAGCTCTCAAACATCTATTACACCACAGCATCTTGTCACCACATCAAACATCTCCATGGGGCAAATGTGGCAAGGGTTAAATTTAGAGGCCTACAGTTCTGATTCTGATTAGGTAAATGAAGTCAGGGCCTCTGAGGCAAAGACTGGAAACCAGTATGGTGGGTACAGTTAAGTGCGGTCTCTGGGCCCCTTGTGCTGCATAATGGAGAGAGCTAAGGCTCTGAACTCAAACAGACCAAAGTCAGAATCTCAGATTCATCAGTTGCTAACTTTGTGGCTATCAAGAAATTATGTTCTCCATATCTTCATGTCCTTACCTACAAAACAAGAATGGCTATAAGGATTAATAAGGTAATACATGCAGTGTACCTCCACAAGGGCTGGCACTCAGTAGCCATTCAGTAAATTCTGGCTCCCTTCCATTCTTTCCTTTGCTTTCTGAACCTGTTACCTACGTCTTGGACTATGAAGAAATTGGCTTCCATTGTAGGACTGGAGAAAAAGAACTAAATGAAAAGCATCTGTGTGTGTGTGCAACATGTACTGTGTGCATACGAACATGCGTGCATAAAATCAGTAAATATTAAGTACCTGGCCCAATGAATAAGAACTCCATAAATACTGGCTTATTTTTCCACTAGTTTACTGAACAGACTGCTTCCTTTTCCACTGACACAGCCTGTAAATTCTTGCTCACCATTCTGTCCCTGGGCCACTGGAATGTGAATCACGGTGTTTCTTCTAATAGTCACAAAGCCATAGTCTTTGTGGCTGGTAATGTATTAGATAGTTTCTAGTTGGTTCCAGACCTCTGGGTTAATCTGGAAAAGACATATGGAGGCAGCCTAGAGACATTGATTTCCATGAGTTCATCTGCCTGGCCTGTAAAAGGTGCCGGGGTGAGTATAAAGAGAGAAAGAATATCTGTTCCCCATTGGGGTCCTACATACCAGGCGTGAACCCAGTGCAGAGGAGGGCTGTGTTCACAGGCTACAAGAATGTTTCAAAAGGACACCCAGGGTCTGAGTCAGTGGAAAAGAGGAAACCCTTCTTGTGTATGCATAGAACATATGTGGCTTCAGCTCAATGATACCCAGGGAACCACAACACCAACTTAGACTATACCAGAGTTGGCACTTTTAGGAGAATCAGAAATCTATACTAGTTTGGGAAAGCCATTTTCCTAAAGGGAATATTACAGGGCCAGGATGAATGAAGCACGAGTACTTCTGTGTACTGTGGGCATCAGGGAAGAAAGGCTTCAGAGAGAAAAATCATGAGAGAATTATTTCATCACACACGAGAAATCCCCAGGAACTCCCAGTCATCTGAGGTTAAGACTTCTCTAGGGGGCAGGGAGGTGGTCCTGAGACTTCAGTGTCAATCCACAGGCTGGAAGGGTTTGAGGAGAGTGCAGAGGGAAGGGTACAGCCAAGGACAAAGTCCAGCAGTCTTCAGTCAGGTGTATGTGCAGCAATGCTCACAGTTACAGGGGGCGGAGGGAATTCTGTGGCTTAATAGCAGAATGGAATAAATGGTTAGATTATAGGTATATAAATAATAGTTTCTAAATATTATGGCACCAATATTAATAACTATGACTTTTTTTAAAGCAAATCTGCTAAACCCTTATTGTTCATCACCACACAGAGATGACAGATAATGATGGCTTGCTAGCACTTGTCAGGATCCCGGGAGGAAGACACTGTATAAATATCAATTATAATCAGTCCAAGTTTTATTGTTTTCCATTCTCCAGTGGCATTTTATATGTAACACAATCACTAATCTTCACACTATACAATCAGTACCTACTTAGTATATTGTCCGGAATAGTTAAACTCTAATTAGTTTATCCCAGTTGCTCTGGGAACATCTCTTAGAGGAGCTTTTCTTATCCAATAATTATGCTTTTGTTGTTTTCTAATACAAGCCAATATGTACTGGTTAATATTTAAGTGGCTTCACACTGAGATAATAAAAACAGTGTTTTGAATATGTCTCCGCTATGTCTGAGACTGAGAATGGCTGTGGCATCACTATCTGTTTTGAACTCCAACATAATCATTCCTGATCATTCAGTATGAATGCTTAACCCAAGAGATAATCACTGTTTTCCAGGCTAACACTCAAGTTGGCTGAATTAAAGACACTCTGGCCTATGCAAAGGATCACAGTCTGAGGTAGCCTCAGGGGAAGAGGGCAAACAGGATGGGAGAGGCTAGGTGGCAGGTATTGGGGACTGTAATTTAGGAAAAACAAGAAAGGGAGACAAAGGGCCTCAGGGCATATATATTCAGATGTTCTAAGCAATCAATTAGAAATCAGGAGAATGGATGGATATCCTCTACAATTTTTTTTTTTAATTTATTTATGATAGTCACACAGAGAGAGCAAGAGAGGCAGAGACACAGGCAGAGGGAGAAGCAGGCTCCATGCAAGGAGCCCGAAGTGCGACTCGATCCCGTGTCTCCAGGATCACGCCCTGGGCCAAAGGCAGGCGCTAAACCGCTGCGCCACCCAGGGATCCCTGGATATCCTCTACAAATTTTTTTCTCTATTATAAGACATAATAGTTTATAGATATCAAAGCTTTGTGTATGGGAAATTAAAAGAAGAAATTTTGGGGTGAAGAGTCTCATAAAATCTTACAAACAATAAGAAACATTAAAATAATAAATAAATGAAATGCCAACATATGCAAAAGATAGGAGTAAAAAGTGAATAGAACAGAAAATTAGAAGGCCTAAATGCTAGTCCTGAAGCTTACACTTATTTGTGACCTTAAAACTTACACTAATTTACCTTGTTACCTTGACAAGTCTTTTCATCTCTCTCAATTTCTTTCCTTATCAGTAAAAAGAAAATGATAGACAAACTTGATCTCTTAAAAACAAACAAAACCCTTTTTGTAACTGGCCAAATCCAGTAGTCCTGAGTTTTCTCTTTTTGGACAGTATTTACGCTCAAAAGCATACAACCAATCTATCAATTATGTGTTCCCAACTGCCCTGTATAGAAGACAGAATAAATCATTTACTCCCCAAGGAAGAGGAATCAGAAAGTGAAAAGCCCATGTTGCTGAATCACTGTTGGTGCCTGATACAAAAGTCCCATTGACTGCATCCCTTCTGTATCACAAGCAGCAGCAAGTGCTCTAAACCAGAGGAAGCCAGATACAAAGGCACACAACAGTCATGGTGCATGGTAGAGGGGCCACAATTCTCTTATGCTCTGTCTCTAATTTCATTTTATGGCTTTGAGCAAGCCCCCCAATTTCTTTATGCTTTAGTTCTCTGATCTGTATATGTGTTAATATTATCTAAACTGCCTTATTATAAAAAGAATTAATATTTTAGACACATTTGTAATCAAAGCACTTCAGAATGAAAAGTGTTAGTTTTAAGAGCTAATGTGCTTATGGAAATAGCACTGAACTTGGAAATTAAAAAACTGGTTTGAAAGGAGATTTACTATCTAGATGCTGGGTGACATTCTCACCTTTCTCTTTCAGTTCTCTCATTTGATAAGGACAAACTGTAAAATCTTCCCTGTCCACACCAAGATTACCAAATCCAAATAAGATCATCAAATGTATGGCATCTTTGAACTACAAAAGTAGGTTCTTGATAGCCTCATCACAATCAGAGGAACCTAGGAACCATTTTTGCACCTCTTTCAACATTAAGTTTTACAGGTCCAACAACAATTAGGAATCAGGAAACTTCAGGACCTCCTGATAGTAAAGGAACATCAACAAAAGAAGCAAATTCAATCTAAGCTTTATGCAAACCTGGCAACAGTAAGTGACAATCATGAGAGGCTTGCTTGGTCACCTTCTTAACTGGCTTGTGAAACAATGGTGGCAGGTGTTACCAGCAAATCCTTGGTTCCATCAAACTGTAGCAGGAGCCAGTCTGTAACGATTTGGGGTTTCACCCTCTGAAACAAAAACCCACGTGGCGAGACTGACTGGATCATGATAATGCATCTAGAAATGTTTTTCCATCCTAAACAAAAGAAAATCAGAATGGATGTTCTCCTAAACAATGGATGGATGGAATGGATGTTTATCCTAAACAAAATCTGGAGAGAAGCCCAAATAATCCAGATGATCTCTACCCACTTCATGGGTATGCTTGTTTCTAGATACTATTTTGGATGTTTTTCATTTTCTTTCTTATTCAGAAAGGCATATTTTTCTTTCTCCTGAGTATCCCATTTAGTTATAGCTGTAACTACTGCCCACGGGTCTTATAAAATGATAGTGGGAGGGGAAGGGGACAGAAGAGAGTCAGTGAGGCCTTTTGGTTGGAGGTCTATTTTGTAGAATACTAAATGGACAAGTAAGTCTATTTTGCAATTTTTAAGAAGACAAAATACAAACTTACACACTCATCTTCCAGTGACTCATTCTCTACCACTCCTTTAATGCCTGCCTAGAAGCCCTGTTCTACGGTCGAGAATATTTCACCAACATTTTTACATTTTTCAACTCCGCATCTAAATTCATTTAAGAGTAAGCCAGTTTAAAATTATGTTTAAAATTATAACATAATTATATTACATTCCTAATTATGCACTGAAGAGTTGTTGTGGAGTTTCTTGTTTGTTTTTCATTCCCTCTAGGTTTTGGCATGGATAAAACTGATTGAATCACCAGTTGCTTATAAACAAGAATAGATTTTTCTACTCAACTTTGTAATTCCCCAAAGAGCTTCATGGGGGAGTTTTATATCTATATAGAGTGCTGCTTATAGCTGATAGGCCAACTGGTCTCCTAGCAAAAGCACCAAATCTTGGGACCAAAACAAACAAAAAAGCATCACTCCTGAATTGTCACCAGCATCTAGGCTAAACAAATCCTTTTGTATTTTTTCAGTTTCTGGTTGGTCCACGATCCTCCCTTCCCCCCATGTACTTGAGGTACAGGTTGCCTATTCAAAAGGTGAAAGAACCGTTGGCAATGGGTATAGGTGCCAGAAAACAGGTTTATTGGGCAGCCGGCATTACCCCAAGAGGGACATCTGTTCAGCAGGAAGCTACCACTCTGTGCCAGCCTTCAGAACCATCTGCCTCCTTATGCTTCAGGACACACACACACACACACACACGCTCATCCATGCACTGACTGGGTATGAAACCCAAGTTGGAGAGTGAAGCTGGTAACATAAAATGTCTACCTCACAGCAGAGGCTGAAGGAGCATACAGTGAAGAACCACCAATGATTACTATATGGATTTGTCTCTGTATGGGAGAAAGAGTTTCCCACCCTAATGCCCTGATCCAGCCCCAGCCCTCATGGTAGATTAGTAATTTATTGCCTGAAAGACTTAATAAAGATCATCCACAATGATGTCCAAATTAAATTTCAAGGTCACAGACCTACCGTAAATTCTTCAAACACTCAGAAAATGTCTTTTAAAAAACAGCTCTCACACGGGGGAGTTAAAGGAGTAAGAGGGAAAATGTCCTTCGGATGGATGGTCTTTCATTACACTGCTGTTGGTCCAATCACAGGATTAAAGAATAGTCAGTGAGACTAATGTCACACAAGACAGACAGATGTGGGTCATGGGCAGCAGAATCACAGGGCATGCCCTCCTAATATTTGTGTGCACATGCACTTGCATGCACTTCTATACACATGTGTGTGGAAGGACAAGACACAAACTGTATTGCTTAAACGGATCCAGTATCTCCTTATTGCTGAGCATTGTTAAGCTAATGTCCAAGATGAGTAAAATGGTTTAACTGTTTCTAAAATGTTATCATGACTTTTAAAAACTGTATCTTAACTTTAAGAAATAATTTGGAAGTTTACAAGGTAGTTAAAATAAGAGAATAGAAAGCAGTAAAATTCTAGATATAAAGGGGGAGATAATAGTACCAGAAACCAGAGATGAGGATTATTGCAACTGAGCACTCAATTTGGCTCTCCAGTCAAGCAAAAAGAAAACCATGAGAAGTAAAATAACCCTCATGATGTTACCAACTTTCAGAAAGATAAGTCTTCCTGGAACTGAACTTAGGAGTAATTCATTGCATGAAAATGTAAAGATGGATGGGCAGATCGACAAATATTAATAAAACATAAAATTGCAACAAACAGTGCTGTATGAAACAAGTCAGCATAGAAGTTTTGAGTGTGAATTTCTCAATAGATAAATCTGAGTTCAAATTAGTAATTAGGACATTTATCAAACTAATTAAACCATACGAAGCTTCTGATTCCTCATCTCTAAAACGGAGGTGACGGTACCTACCTCATAAGGTTATCATGAGGATCAAATGAGATAACACAGGAAAAGGACCTTGTACAGTACCTGACCAGCAGGTGCACAAGAAATGTTGGTTCCATATATCATTTCTCAGCCCCACTCACAATGGTTGGCTTCAGGTCTCCATGTGGATGGAACAAAAGTCTAAGACCTATTGACCTTGAAGGCACTCTAAATAAATGTGTAAATGTGAAAATGTATAAATAAGATATTATGATGGCCCAAATAAATTGCTGGCCAGATGCAACAAAAAAATTTTTGAAGAAACTGAAAGAATGGTGGCTGACCTTTTAGATTAACAGTGGTCTCAACCACAACCAGGGAGTTGCTGCAGGACTCATTGCCAAGGATTAACATCTTTTTTACTATCTCACCCAGATAGTGGGCCATCCTACCTCCATATTGAGGGCTGGCTATAGGCATGATTAGAGACAAAGTTAATTCTTTGTCTCAAAGAAAACATATCATGAACCTATAAGATGCTTAGACAAGAATAAATTGGGATTCCAGAATCTGTTATCATACAGAGCTCTAGAGCAATAATTTAATTTGAAATATATAAGAATAAATATCACCTACTTAAGAAAATAAGTAAAATACTTTTATATGGCTGCTAAAAAATATTTTTAATAGTACTATTCCTGGATGGAAAAATGGATGTATACATATTAGATGGATCACTAAATACTCAGCAATCCTTTCCCATATGTCTGACTCTGTGCTGAGTTACATCAGATTATTATCATCAATTATGCTTGTACACATCTAGTTACAACTGTGAGTTTATATTAGTGATCCACAAAAGAACTGTTAAACTAAATTAAAAAATGCTACAAGGTCAGGACGCCTGGGTGGCTCAGTGGTTGAGCTGCTGCCTTTGGCTCAGGTCGTGACCCCAGGATCCTGGGATTGCGTCCTGCATTGGGCTCCCCGTGTGGAGCCTGCTTCTCCCTCTGCCTGTGTCTCTGCCTCTCTGTGTCTCTCATGAATAAATAAGTAAAATCTTTTAAAAAAAGAATGCTACAGGGTCACCTGGGTGGCTCATTCAGTTAAGTGTCTGCCTTTGGCTCAGGTCATGATCCGGGAGTCTGGGATCCAGCCCCAGAGACAGGCTCCCTGCTCAGCAGCGAGTCTGTCTCTGTCTCTCTGCTTGTTTTATGCTTCCTTGCTCTCTCAAATAAATAAACAAAATCTTTAAAAAAAAAAATGCTACAGGATCATGCATACAGTTCACAATACAATTAAAGAGACTAAAGCAGAAAATGACCATTTGTAACAAAATTGTGGTAATTGTCACCATACACATTGCTTTGTGTGTAATTAACAATTTGGTTAACGTATGCAAATTGTAATACTAGAAGTTCTTTTAGCTAAAGGGAGGATTATCCGAAATTCATTTCCACAGCCAAATTTCCAGCCCCTGGCAAATTTTCTAGTATCTGCACATTTTCTCAAATGATGAAAGCAGGTCAACAGCACTAAGCCAAAGCAACAGTTTAATTTTAGCATCTCTCTGTGCAAAAGCTACTGCAACCAAGGTCACAGCCAAGGTTACTGTGCCACCTCCTAACTGCTGTGCTGTCAGAAACCCCATGAATCATTTGCAAGTACTGAAACATTAAAGAAATGTTGGGGTTCAGTAACAGAGGAACCAACATAGTTGGAGCATTTGCAGAAACTCTTTCCTACCTAGGACCTTTCTCACTCCCTAAAGACATGACCATTCATTCACTCAACATTTACAGTTGCTCACCATGTACCTAGTACTGTGCTAGGGGCCAGTTACAACAGACACCAGCTCGGCAGAGCTTACAGGCAGTCTCAGACCTAAGCACAAACTTCAGGGGCATAGTCCTAAGGAAATAAAAGGCTCAGAATCAAAATGCAGGCACATTAATATGCAAATATGCTCTTCAATAAGGGCACATCACCTGTTCAACATGCCCTTGGGTAAATGAGCCAGAGTGACTGACTCACTCCACTACAACCCCATCCAACAGCCATATAGGGTCCGCATGTCCAGGCACAGGTTTGGCCAGGGGATCCGTGCAAACCACACTCAGCAGAGCACAGTAGAGCCTGGAAGAAGCACCAGGAATCCTTGCAGTTCCACCACTCTTGGATCCTGCAGCCACTTCCCCACCCTGCTTATGAGAAGCCCCATGTGACATTGATAAATTATTGTATCTGCTGATGACACGACAGGTCAGGAACATGGAGGGAATGGCACTCCTACATGAATGTAAAAACACTTTCCAGCAAGAATGCAGGTGAACTCCAGGTGACATCCACATTAGTCATTATAGGTTTTTACACGTTTCTTTGTATAATTTCAGAATTATATATGGTGAGACATGCCTTTAAATCTAGGTAAGGTAAGGAACCCTCACAGAGCGACCAAGAGACAGACTGATCATGCCACAATTACTTACTGAGTGCCTGCTGTATGCCAGGAGCAATGCCAAGCGTGGAGGCTATTGTTAGGAGAGGTAAGAGACCCCTATAGTGGTGGGTAGATCATGCATGAGGGCTTCCAGTATCAAAGGTGTACGTGCAAAGGCAGCGAGGTAGAGGGGAAAGAATAGGAGCATCCAATGGAAAACCCAGTTCTTGCCTCTTATCTGTAAAAATGGAGACAACCACACCTATTCAAGGTCACTGTGAAGACCAAATAATAGCAGTTATGGCTTATTATGTCAAACAGTTGAATCGACTGCCATAATTTGAAACTGGGCTTCCCCTCATTAAAGGTATGACCTTTCTGTGCCTCAGGCTTCCTCATCCATAAAAGAGGGATATATAGTCTCTTACAGGGTAGTGATAAGGATTCAATGAGTAAATTCATATAAAGAGCTTAGAGTGGTGTCTGGAATGTAGGGAGAATTCACAAGTTAGCTCTTATCACTGCTGCACTCCCAGGGCTATAAGAAGGAGCTTTGAGGGTGTTGGGGAAGATTTTGAAGTTTAAGCAGGATCCCTTCAGGTAAGGCTGGTGGGAGTATGGTGGAAATATAGAAAGAGGGGAAAAAACACAGAGCAGCAAAGTGGTGTGGGAAAGCCGGGGCCCAAGAGGATAACACTTGTGCTCCCAGGTCCCTCTCACTGTCTCTTTCTGTCCCACTCCATCCTGGAGCCAATCCTAACCAGAGTAGGACCCTCCCACCAGACTCCGATACCAGCCAGGAGGATGAGAATCAATGTTTTCATCACAGAGCAGGGGCCAAAGATGAGCCCTGGATACACGCATGCCCAGGAAGACCCTCTCCATACTCACCTGCACACCCACACCCATGTTGCAGCCTTCATTGGGTCAAGCCATCCCAGAATCGGGAGTCCTTTACTGAAGCCCCTTAGCTCAAGCTCCGATATGCTGCCCAGTTCTTAGAGTTATATTCACTTTTTAGCATTTTTACTTTTACAGAACACCTTCACATAATATGACTTTTTAACCTATTGATTTTCTAAAAGTACTAATCGCTATCAAAAATAATGAGGTAGAGACTGATCTTCTTTTTGTATAGAACTATATGTAATATGGTTGCACCTGTGCAAAAGAATGGATGTAAGGACACTGCCCATATGTGAACACGAATTCTTGAAAGATACAAGAAATTTTTTACAGTGCATTTTCTTTGGAGGGTAGGACTGACAGATCTACAGTGAAAAAAAGAGACTTTTCATTTAATACAGTTTTGTATGTCTTAATTTTACACTGTGCATATGTACTACTTTAAATTTTTTAATGAGTTTAAAAAATGAACAAAATATTCCATCTCAGAAGTTCATTCTAATGTCTAAATAAAAGTATGTTTTCCTGGTACATAGTAGCTGTTGGTAAATAACAGCTGCCTACTGCCACTACTATCATTATATGTATAATAAAACTTGTAGGGGCACCTGGGTGGTTCAGTCAGTTAAGCATCTGACTCTTGGTTTCAGCTCAGGTCATGATCTCAGAGTCATGAGACTGAGCCCTACATGGGGTTCTGCACTCAGTGTGGAGTCTGCTTGAGATTCTCTCTCCCTCTGCCCCTCCCCCTGCTTGCTCCCTCTCCTGATAAATAAATAAGTAAAATCTTTTAAAAAAAAACTTATTGTATAATTAGTAAACTAATCATTATCGTATAATTATTTGTACAATAACTACGAATGTAGTATTAACTATGCTCAAGTTTATTCATGTGCATCAGATCTCCCCAGTGGGGCTGTGAGCTCCATGAGAACAGCTTCTATCTGGACTGGCCTTTGCTTCCAGGCATACATAGCACCTCCCTCAGGGATCATCATCACAGACTAACTAACTAAATAAATATACACAGGAATAACTGCCCTGCCCAACAACCTCATGGGTGAGGGAGTAAATATATCCTTATCTCCACATTGCAGGTGTGGAAACTGAGGTCCAGTGAGGTCATGTTGGGAGGTCAAAAGTAAAAAAAAAAAAAAAAAAAAAAAAAAATGGGGAAGGAGCTAGACAAAATCCAGGTCTCCGAGACTGCCAGTCAGAACTTTCCATCAGCTGTGGCAAGCTCATTAACACAAGTAGATTGAACTCAGTGCCAGCACAGAGACAATGTTGAAAACCCAGTGAGAACTAGAGCTGGGACTACTAAGTGAGCTCACTAAAACAAACCAACAAACACCATTTCATTAGGCACATATGTAGTAAGACTGTCCCCTGATATGATAGTTATATTAGCCAGGGTTGTCCAAAGAAACAGAACCAATGGGAGATATATAGATATAGACAGAGATGATAGATATAGATATAGATATGATTTAGATATAGATATAAATATATCTCCACATACACTACAAAAGGAAATTTATTATAAGGAATTGGCTCATGCAATCATGGATGATCTGCTGCCTGCAAGCTGGAGACCCAGGAAAGCCATCAGTATAATTCAGTTCAAGTCTGAAAGCCTGTGAACCAAGGAAGCTGATGGCATAAATCCCAGTCCAAAACCAGGAGAAATGAGATGAGATGTTCCAGCTCGAGCAGTGAGGCAGGAAAAAAAGAGGCAAACTCCTCCTCCCTCTACCCCTCATTGTATTCAAGCCCTCATCCAACTAGATGAAGCCCACCCAGTTGGAGAGTACAATCTACTCTACTGAGTCCACCAATTCAAACGTTCATCTCATCCAGAAACACTCTCTCAGAAGCATCCAGAAACAATATTTAATCTGGCACCCCATGGCCAGTGAAGTTAACACATAAAATTGATCATCACACCAGTAAAGTCACCTTAGGGGGACACACATGTGCATGGATTCCAAACAAGAACAGTAATCTGTAGGGAAAGAAAACAACCCCATATGATCCACAGAGAGCAGTTCCAGGAGAATCCTGCCAACCAGCATGGAAGCATGAGCCCATTGGTGCTGGGGAGCCAACAGTCACCTACACAAATACTGGTTCTGCCACATGGCTTGGGACAAACTGATCCTCTGTGAGCCTCAGCTTCCTCATTCGCAAAATGATGATGATCCAGGTACCCAACACATAGGGTCCACTATACGGATTAAATGAGATAAAAGGTCCTAAGTAATTAGAAAACTGCCTGGCTTAAAAAGTATTTGATGAACATTGGTTATGTTTGCTATTTCTATTATTAGAGATAAAAAGCCATAGCCAGAGCATAACCACACACACAAACACATGCACACACGCGCGCGTGCACACACACACACACACACACACTCCACCCTAAGAATTACTTGCCCCATTCCTTGCACAGACTTTATCATACTACTTATCAAGGGTACTAAAATGAGTTGTGTGCAGATCTGTCTCTTTTCTAGACTGAGTGTTTTCTAAAATCAAAATAATTTGTATCTTATTCAATTTTATATCTTCAATTCTTAATACCTGAAAAGTGCTCATACATGTTTGTTAAAAACGTCAAAGTGGAATGAAAAATTCTGAATCATTTAGACTCACTGATAACAGTGATATCACTCGGTGATAACATGATATCAATCACAGATATAACAGCAAACAATATTTTAAAGATTGAAATGCAGTTTCTTTTCATTTTGTGGATGTCTTTTTAGATAGTTTACCATAAACACAATATCTATAAATAAAGCTAACTTGTATTTTGAGGCCCACTAATGAGCTAAACCGTCAGCCCTCTAGCTTCCCTTTGATGTTCATTCAACTTCATTCTTGCAAAGTTTAAGCCAACACATAGGACGAAATGAATACAATTCATCAAAGAGCCCAGGCTTCCACAGACCTACACAGAGATCCAATCAACAGGTTGTCTCTGCAATGGAGACAGGAAGATCCCCTTTAACGAGGGCAATCTCTCAAATCAGTTCTCCTTCTCACACCTTGGTGGGAGCAGTGTGGAGGTATAGCAAAGGAAACTCTACCTCTTTTTCCAGGCACTATGGCAAAATTCTGTAAGTTGGGTCACTACTTGGATATCTTTGTCAAGCCGGTTGTGAGACTGTGAGCCCCAAGAATGTGCCAACAGCAAACCTTACTCCATTTCTATATAGCACAATCATGTTTGTCCTCAGATATAATTGCGTGGTTCAAGATAAAACACTCCATACTACAATGCTTATTGTCTTTAACTATAAGCCCCATCCATCATGAAAGCCAGATTAATTCCTTGCCTAAAGCCAGTAATATGTCTTTGGGATAAAGCACAAACTTTGAGAGTTTAATAACTTCATTACATTACACGGCCCATCCATTACAACAGCATAGCTATGGCTGGACTCAGTTACTGTGATTACTCAAGCCAATCTCATGTTTACAAAGGACAGTTTGCTCCGAGGGAGGCAGAAGACTGGTTTTTGGAGCCATTCATTTATTCCCTAGTAACTGTTTGTTGAGTGTCTACTTTGTGCCACACACTGCTCCAGGTACTGTGGCTACCAAAAAAGAAAGAAAAAAAAAAAAACACACATTTTTTGCTCTACGGAGTTTAACGTTAGTGAGAAAAGACTGACAAAAAAATTAAACAAAAGCTCATTTCAGGTAATGATGTATTGTTAAGAAGAATCAGGAAGGCCTTTCTGATGAGGTGAAATATGGATGATGACAAGGGGCTTCCATGCAAAGATCGCCCTTTGCACAGAATTTAATCTGGCTCTTCAGTTCACATCTCTGCAGAACTCTGTGGAAGAACTACATCCTCAGTATTCCAGAATGTCATAGCTAAGATACATCATAAAAACTTGAACTCAATTCCATGTACCCAAATCTTCAGATTTCCTAGATCCCTGGAGAGATCTTGTCAGACCCTTGAGTGTGGTTTAGATACTTAGCAGAAGCCTCTGTTGTTTAAATGGCCCCCAAGACACTTGAAAATAAATAGGACTCATTTAACAAAACAGTTTATTCTGAACTGTCAGTACCTCATTAAAAGGAAGACCCCACTGCCAGCTCCACTGCCTTATCCAGACCTGGCCAGCATGCACATTCACTCACCCCTTCTCCACAGGACCTGTTGTAGAATGGGCATGTGGCCCAAGCTTCTCCTCCAAGTAAGCCCTGAGGTTTATGCAAGAGTTAGTAGAAATAATGTTTCTAACTGATGGACTGAATCTGGAGGTACATGAGGCCTAGCTGCTAAGCCTGGCAGAGAACAGAGCCTATGTGGAGCAGGAATGTTGGAAAACAGTAAGACAGTGGGCCTAGATGCCTTCATCTGAACAGCTGGATCAATCCACACCTAAAGCCAACATACTCTCTGATTCTCAAATTCTTTGGTTAATAAATTATCCCTTTTTTGCCTTAAAGTAGCTTAAAATAGGTTTTCTATCACATGCCACAGAAAGAGTCCAAACACATACCAGAGGTAAACCATCCTTAATACCAAATTACTGAGAACCAAACACACTTCCCAATATATCCAAAGAGCCATTTGTAAGGAATTCTAGATTGGGACAAAAGAAAATCGAGGTCTCTTCTGATTTCCATTAATCAATAATTCTTCTTTAGTTGGCACATATTATGTTTTCATATTGGTGCCAGCTTCTATAGAGGATGAAAATGTATAAAGCATTGCTTCCCTGGCATCAAAGTGCATATCCTACAATCTATTACCGTTACTAATGCTTTACTAATCCATAGAGCTTTCTAAGATACACAGCTTTTTTGAAGCATTGAACTTCAGGTGCGAAGAATCAGACTAGATCCATCCAAATCCTTAGTATATGAACTCTCATCATTGCCCCAGACATGGCCCTTTTTTATCAAGTGCCCACTAACCCTTACTCATATCTTTTCATTGCATCTTCACAACTGAACAAAGGAAGCTGAAATTCTGGGAAGTCACTCAAACCTCACAATTAGTGAGCACCCTCTACCCCTCCATTGGTCTATTTATAAAAGTATAAAAGAAGTTCCTCTAATCACACTAGCAAGAAGCTATACCATACTGGCTGGTGTGTTTGAAAGGTATAGTTCAGAACAGATGCTTCACATTTGCCACTAAGCACAGAGCCAAAATCTATGAGATTGCTTCTAGTCAACTGCTGATTTCTCATCTTTGAATGCAGTCATTTTCAGGAAATTTTGCACAAATTCAGTTGGTACCTACAGACACACTGAAATAGTGAAGCCAGATTTAAATCAGATTTTTCCAGGATAACAAAAGGAGATAGCTTAAAGTATCCGTGATTTTTTTTTTTCAAAAGTCACTTCTTTAAAATGTCATTGCTGGCTTTCTTTAGTGGCATTCTCTTTCTGCAGATCAATGATAGATCTATTGTCCCTTTTTTGGTTCCACGGGTTCTGACTAAAGCCAATCAGGTAAGAAAAGACACAGGGGTTTCATTTATTTAATCTAGAAATAAAATCACCTAAAAAAAAAAAAGAATTAAAAAAAATTTTACAAGTAATTGATTTCTACTTCTTTGCCTGAAAATGACTCTTTCTTATCCTTCTGGCACATTAAATTGGTGAAGCAGTTTCACTTTTTGGGTACAATGCTCTCAGAAGAATTAACACGTTCTACATCGATTAATTTAGAAAAATTATCTTATTTGTATTTAAATACAAAATGCTCTCCCATGCTATACAATTCAAGGGGGTAGAGGATATAAGAGCAAAAGAAAAAAATTTTTTCTATAGTTGAGGAGGTTTATAGGGGACATAAACCATAGCTTGGGTCCCAAATCTTTCAGATATCACTAGTAGATGGGTGTCCTGGATCAGAAGCCTGGTGTTCAAGGAGGGCTTCCTTGCTAGGCCCCTCATCTACAGTTGGTGCTAGCAGTACAAGACAGATTGATGTCATTTTCCATAGGAGGATAAGAGCTCAATATTGGAACGTTCTCCTTCTGCTGATAAACACAGGAAACAAAAACATGATAAAATTCCACTAATGGGTAACTTGGGTATAAAAGAGAAACATGGTTGACACTGCCAATAAAGTTCATATGTGGCCAACAGGTGAGAGGAAAAGGAAGACTCGGTGGCCCTTGAGGCCACCCACTGCAGTCAGAAAGAAGGGCCACCATGATACAAAGTGCTCTATCTATGAAGTCAGCCTGGGCAGGCATCAGTCCCAGCTCCGCCACCCTCCTGCTTCGTTGCCATATGGCAGGACAAGAATAGGAACAAGTCCAGTGTCTGGCACATCAACACTTCAGGGATAGTGGTCTCCTTTTCTCTCCTCCCCACTCACTTTCTATGATAATCCTTGGTGTAATCAACGCCTCATGTCTTCCAAGGTTTACCTTATTTTTATAATATTCAAGTGCATGCATCATGACTAAAATAGTGAGTACAGAATTTGGAATCCCATAAGCAACCCTATTTTCCATTAAGTTTGCCTAATTAACTCTATTAGGATCCAGAGAGGTTTTAAAAATAGAACTTACCTGTGTGAGAGTTAATTGCATGCTGTTGTCTGTTCAATACTTCTGTCTGAAGTATACATAGGCTTTGCATTCTAAGAAACAAGCTTGACCCTCACATATGCCCCATTAACTCTTTTCCCCCAAAGAGCCACCTCAGCACACCTACCATACTGGCCTCCTAATTGGACTTTGTTTCTAACTTAAGCCTCAGCCCACTGGCTTTTAGAATATCATAAATCAGATCAGTCATAATACTAATTCTCTTGGCTGGGATCAGGAATATGGGGGAAAGAGGCCACTCAAAGGAACTATAAAAGGACTGTAATTATTATTTTTCATATATCATGAAGGTTTATCCTAAGATAAATAATCAAAACAGCTAGTAATATATAAATAATGATCACCTACTTCAGGTCTTTGCCTTTCCTGTCCTATTTTTACTTGCACACAACACCACTAACATTACTGCCACCATCACCAGTCTCAACTGGCCTTATTTTTCTCCATAGCACTGATGGTTCCATATATTTTACTTATGTACTTTATGTTTCACTCTATTAGAATGGAGGCTTGAAGAAATCATCACTTGGTTTTCACTTCTATACCCTCAAAACCTATGCCACTACCTGGCACAGAGCAGGAACTCAAAAACATCTGTTAAATATCTAATACCCAGTCCAGATCTAATATTTCTTTGAGACTCTCCCTATATAAAGAAATTCATGAAAATTTTTAAAAAACTAATATAATATGACAATACTAAATAATGAGTTTAGAGAAACTTCCAAGGTAAATGGTAGAAACATGTTCTTTACAAACTAAATCTTCTGATAGCAATTCAAGTGTAGCTTTTAGTATTGCTTCTCAGAATCCCTTCAATAAATATTTAGTAAAAATAGCTCCTTTCCAGACTCTTAGCATAACCCTAAGGATATTTAGGCCTGACCCACCTTTGTACAAAAACTGGAAGCTATGGATAGTCTAGTGTCATTTGGATCAACGGCCCAGGCCCTTACTCCATTGGCTTAGCTGCCAACCAGCTTCTATTTTACTCCATGGCTGTAGATTCATGCAAGTTGGATAATAATAAATGGACTCTTCACAAAGATGCAGTACAAGGCAAGGCTACGAGAAAAAATATAAGGAATTACACTTCTAACCAAGCTGGAAATGGAGGGCCTAGGTGACTCAGTCAGTTAAGTGTCTGCCTTTGGCTCAGGTCATGATCTCTGGGTCCTGGGATCCAGCCACACCAGGCTTCCTGCTCAGCAGGCAGTCTGCTTCTCTCTCTTTCTCCCCTTATGCCCCTCTCCACTGCTCATTCTCTTTCTCTCAAATAAATAAAAATTAAAAAAAAAAAAAGAAGATCTAGCCATGCTGGAATATCAATGATCAGATTTACCCTCCTGTAGATAAAACCTAAAAGTAGGCAAAAAAAGATAATTCAGTGGTTTTCAAGACACTAGGTATCACGCCAACAAAGAACAGGCAATAAAGAGTGGTACCTGAGACATGGGAAACAAACAAGGGGAGCTCTCTGATTGCCACAGCTTACTGCCTTGAGAAAGTTTCCAGGCCTCAGTGCAGAGACAGGGAACCCAAGTGGAGCCTGGCAGTCTCCCTGAGTTAGGAGACAGAGATGAAATTCCAAAGAGGCCAAGGCAGCTACAATGTGCAGGACACTCTACCTGAGAAAGAAGAACTGCACAAAGAGAAAACATCAGAGATCCATAGAGAATCCCACCTGAGTATATAGCTAAGTAATGTCAGTACATATGTGTGAGGAAGATATGGCTACTTTTGTACCTCAGCAGCACAGTCGAGCAGTTACAACAGCAACCATATGGCCCTCAAAGCCAAAATTTCACTATTTTGCTCTTTACAGAAAAAATTTGCCAACTCCTGACTAACATCATACTTGACGGTAAAAGACAGACGCTTTCCTCCCAAGATCAGGAACAGGACAAGGATGTCCCCTCTCACTAGTATTCAACATTATTCTGGAGATTGTGTCCAGTACATTAAAGCAAGAGGAAAAAAATAAAAAACAAACAGGTTGGAAGGGAAGAAATAAAGTTGCCTTTTTAGACAACATGATCTTTTATGTTGAAAACCTGATGGACTCAACCTAAACCTAAAAGCAATGAGAACTAATCAGTCTAGCAAGCTTGCAGGATACAAGATCATTATACAACAACCAATTGTATATCTATATACTATAAATGAACAATAGGAAGTTGGAACTTAGGGACACCTGGTAGCTCAGTCAGTTAAGCATCTGCCTTTAGCTCATGTCATGATCCCAGACCTGGGATCAAGCCCCACATCTGGTTCCCTGCTTCTTCCTCCCCCCACCCCCGCTTTTGCTCTCTCTCACTCTCTCTCTTCTCAGTCACTCTTTTTCTCAAATAATAAAATCTTAAAAAAAAGAAGTGGAAACTGAAAAAATAATGCCATTTTAGTATAAAAGAATTTAAGTACTGTCTTCTTTCATTAAGATAGAAGCTTTTAGCCTGGTCTTCACTCATTGAAACTACACTGTATATAAACCATCATCAAAGTAACTTCTTATATCAAGACATAAGAGTTTGTACACGTAGAGAAAAAATAAAAATAATGCCATTTTTAATAACACAAAATATAAAATAACAATAAATCTGGTAAGAGATTTTTAACACCTGAATACTAAAAACTACAAAATGTTGTTAGAAGAAATTAAAGAAAACCTAAAATAATGGTGAGATATACTGTGTCAGAACATTTGATATTGTTAAGATGTCAAATCTCCCCCAAATTTATCTATAGATTTGACATAATCCAAAATTAGAGGGATTTTTTTGTAGAAATTGACAAACTCATCCTAAAATTCATATGGAAATGGAAAAGTCCTAAAATAGAAAAGCAACTTTGAAAAAGAGCAAGGATTTTTAAAACTTTGGAAATGCAACCTGATTTCATAGCTTATTACAAAGACAGTTTGGCACAGCATCAAGATAGACAAATAGAGCAAGAGAACGGAACAAGAGTCTTAAAATAGACATACAAATATATAGAAAACTGATTCTCAACAAAATGTAATTGCAACATAGCAAAGAAAGGCTAGTCTTTTCAACAAATGGAGCTGGAACCACTGGACCTTCATACACAAAAATCTAAGCTTCAATTCATACTTACAACCACATATAAAAATCAGCACACACTGAACCATGGACCTAAATACAAATCCTAAAACCTCTAAAAGAAAATATAGGAGAAAATCATTGTGCATTAGTTTGCTATGGCATAAGCAAGTGCCATGAATCAAATGGCTTAACAGAAATTTATTGTCTCACAATTTTGGAAGCTAGAAACCCCCAGATCAAGCTGCTGGCAAGTTGGTTTCTTCTGAGAGCTGAGAAAGATGTTCCAGGGCTCTTTCTTTGGCCATGTTTACCTTGTGTCTCTATAAATCATCTTATCTACATATAGGTCTGTCTCTGTATCCAAATGCCCCTGTTTTATAAGGATAGCAGTCATATTGAATTAGAGCTCACCCTAATGGCCTCATCTTAATTACTTCATTAAGATTCTATAGGTATAAATAGGTATAAATACAGTGAAATTCTGAAATACAAAGGGTTAGGACTCTGAAATATCTTCTGGGGGGGGTAACATAATGTAACCTATAATAGACTCACAAATCTACAATTCATAAAAACAACTGATAAACTGGACTCCATCAAAATTGAGACAGTGTTAAGAACACAAAGAGTAAGCCACAGAGTACAAGAAAATATTTTCAAATCACATGTCTGATAAAGAATTTGTGTCTAAATTATACAAAGACCTTCAAGATGCAATAATAAATAAACAACTTTAAAATGAGAAATAAATTTTAACAGATATTTTATCAAAGAAGATATACAGATAGCAAATAAGTACATGAAAAAATGTTCAACATAATTAGACGATATGGAAATATAAACTAAAACCACAATGAGATACCACTGCTCATCATTAGAACAGCTACAATTAAAAAGACTGAGTGCTTCATGGATATGGAGTAACTGGAACTCTCATACTCTCCTGGTAGGAATATAAAATGGCACACATTTGGAAACAGTTTGGTAGTTTCTTAAAACTTTAAACATGTAGCTACTACGTGATCTAGCCATTCCACTTCTAGGTATATAGTCCGTGAAAATGGAAGTCTAGGTCCACACAAAAACTTGCCTATAATGTTCTTAGCAATTTTATTTGTAATAGCCCCAACTGAAAGCAATTCAAATGCCCATCAACAGTGAATGAATAAAAATACTGTGGCATTTAATCCATAGTGGAATAATATTGTACAATATAATGAATAAAGCACTGATAACATGCAACATGGATGACTCCAAAAACAGTGATAGTAAGTGAAAGAAGCTAGTTTAAAAAGAGAACATACTGTATGAATCCATATATATAAAACTCTAGGAAATGCAAAATAATCTACAGTGCTAGAAGGTAGATAACTGGAAATGGACATTTAGAGAGAGAAGGGCAAGATGGAGCTAGAGGGAAGCATTAAAATGATCATGAGCAAAGTTTTGGAGGCCATGGGTGTTTATTTTGAACATGGTAATGGGTTTATGAGTATATGTATGGGTTAAAACTCATATTGTACAGTTCAAATAAGTATAATTTATTCTGTGTGATTTATACTCAATAAAGCTAATGCTAAAATACTCATTTCCCATTCAGATGGCCTCTGTTTCAAGTCCTGGCTTTCTCTCTTTCTAGCTTTGTCATCTCAGTCAAGTTTATCTCTGAGGCTCACATTCTCTGACTGCAAAATGGTAATTCATAACACTTATTTCCCAAGGCTATCGTGGATATCAACTGATAACTCCATCTCTGGAAATAGGAAATACTCAATAAATTATAGCTATTATTAATAACAATAATGAAGTTCCTAATTCTTACTTTTTAACTTCCCATAAGGCTACCTTGAAAGACAAGACATACAATCCATATTTTCAGAACCTAGAAAGCTGAATGTTCTCCACTTTCTTATTCAGTGTTTCAGATAGTGCTAATGTAAATGAGTTTTACTAAATCAAAAAAGGCATTGGCAGAAAGTCAAAGTGTGTTTTTCTGATCCTTTAAAATCATATTTTCAAATATAAGTTGCTATCTACCCTGCTATTAACACAATGGACTTAGTTACACAGCCTCAGCAAAGTGCTTTTTTATACATATACAATCCTTCCTCAACTGCAGCTGGCAAAACTACATTGCGAATTTTACACACATGTGCACACACACGTGCACACATACACATCTCTCAAATTTTTCAACCTAAAGGTCTTTTTACATATGTGCAGTTTAGACCCTCAAGAATAAAAGCATTAATAATTACTGTTCCTTCACATAGACCACATGGATGGGCCTATGGGATTGTGCAAAGAGAAGAGACAGGCCTGGGTAGCATCCTTATAATATATGAGTGGAAGACCCAGCATGGAAAAATATCCTTAAGCACTGTAAAAATTAGTAAAAAGGCAACATACACAAGTACTTTGCTGAGATTTTGGAAAACAAAATGAGGAAAAGTCACATGCAAAAGGCATCAAGCATCAAGTCAGTAAGAAGACAATTCAAAAACATTTAAAACCTATATAGTCAATGACACAAAAAACCTTCTGATTTAATTTGACCCAAAGGATCACACCTTCACAGCAATGGTTTGTGAAAAAAGTGACATTGTTATAATGCCTACAGATCTGGTTTATTAAGGAGCAAAAACCTTCAAGAAGTTTTGTTTTACTCTATCTTTAAGAAATATATCAAAGTTTTTTTCAAACTCTGAGATTAGAAAGTGCTCATTTATTCCTGGCACGTATTTTCCAAGTTCACAGAAAGAGACAGGGTCTGCAGTTCTGTATAGAAATCTCCATTACATGTGTGCTGCTAAAACCCTGGCTTTCAAAGCATGTATATTTAGAACTTGCGGTGGCAAAACAGATTACCGAACAAATGACCAAAAAATGAGGAATCAGATGCTTAACTAAAGTATAAATGGTGACTCTCTAGTTTGCAGGTGTTTACAAATGTAAACATACTTATAATAATATTGATTTCCAATATGTACAGGCACTGCGGTTTATCTCTACCTGGGTAAGGTTTCAACTATGCTTAAAGTCAATAAAGTTCTCTAACTCCTTTTCTTTCCTGAGCAATGTGTTATAGCACAATCCTACATACCGTATGAGACCTGGGTTTGAATCTGTAGAACTATTTCCCAGCTTTTTGATCTAGGACAGCTTACTTAATCTCACTCAGTCTCAGTTTCCTGTTATGCAAAACACGCGCAAAACTAAAATATTTTTCGTGAGGATTAAATGAGATTTAAAGTGTTCAGCACAGGGTATTGCAAAAAAAGTACTTAGTATTAGCTTCTAATTAAGGCAGGTACATTTCTAGTCCTCCAGAAGAGACTACATCAGAAGTGCAGCTGGAATCAAAATTAGAAATGTACTTCATACATACAGAAATAACAGATTAAAAATGGGGGGATGGCTCAGGTTTTGATCCCGGGGATCCTGGGATCAAGTCCGGCATCGGACTCCCCACAGGGAGCCTGCTTTTCCCTCTGCCTATGTTTCTGCCTCTCTCTGTGTCTCTCATGAATAAATAAATAAAATCTTTTCTAAAAAATGGGAGGAATATCTATTTTCTAAATCAATTGTGTGAAATCAGTCTGGTGGCCATCATCATCTCAACAAATCAGATTAGGAAGCCAGAAATTGTTCCACTGCTTGAGAAATAACCAATTCACTCAGGCAGAAAATCCCAAATCTCCATGTTGTATTGAGGTGGCACTTGAATGAAGTTCATGATTGGATAGTCTGTGATTTTTCTAACCAGTGTTTCTGTAGAAGTCCACACTACCTCATACAAACCAGTTGTTTGAATTTTAAGATATCACATCTAAATGCTAGGAGCAAATTTAAATGAGTACAAACTATGTAGCAAAAGATATTGCTGTAAACAATACAATTTAGAGGAGACCCCAGTTCTCCACTACAGTCTGTCTCACCACTAACATTTTTAATGCCAAATGGTTAAACTGACGCTTTATTTCTCTGTAAGCTAAAGGAATACAGATAACCAACATTTAAGATAAAACAAGCCAGGGAAATATAGGAAAATTATTTTTATTTCTTATATCCTCTCTCAGTTCATGGAAACCAGGTACTGGCAACAACATTTTGACGTCTTATTTTTAAATACAAAGATGCCATAAAGGTAAAGGCTGATACATGTTTTGCTAGTATATGTTGCTACTGAAAATTTTAAATTTTCTATACATCGAAAGAAATCATAAGAAAAAATTTTAAAATCAATGATAAACTAGAGGGAGAGAAAACAAAGGACACAGGATTCATACGTTTTTTAGCCTACAAACAGTTCTTAGATGGAAATATGGGCAAAATACAAATTGGTAATTCACAAAAGAAAAATTATAATCATTGTTGATACACATTCAATCTGATAATCAAAAAGATGTGTACTAAAGCAATGTAGGGGATCCCTGGGTGGCACAACGGTTTGGCACCTGCCTTTGGCCCAGGGCGCGATCCGGGAGACCCGGGATCAAATCCCACGTCGGGCTCCCGGTGCATGGAGCCTGCTTCTCCCTCTGCCTGTGTCTCTGCCTCTCTCTCTCTCTCACTGTGTGCCTATCATAAATAAATAAAAGTTTTAAAAAATTAAAAAAAAATAAAGCAATGTAGGATCAAAATCACCTATCAGATACAAAATATAAAATATTAATGATAAACAGATAGGAATTTCCTAGTGAATAATCTTTCATATGTATTAAAAGCTTTACAGATTTTTCATACTTCTCAAATTCCCACTAAAAGGATTTTTTCCTTATCCTAGGGTAAAACCTAGAAGAATAAGGAAAAGAATGCATGCATCAGTGTCTATAAGATGAAAAACAAAAGCAACTTAAATGTCCAACAAGAGTGGATTGCACAGACATACGGTATAATATTATGCAGACATTTAGAATGATGCTTTAGAAGGAGATTTATGGACAAGAAAAGTCCATATCAATATATCAATAAAATAAATAAAACCACTTCAAGAATGTATATGTAGTCTAA